>NC_055976.1:20165221-20172721 GCF_018492685.1 Alosa sapidissima | reverse complement strand
TGTAATTTTCCTTTCAAAGTGTCTGCATTTGTTCTGAACATATCAACCAGAAATCCTCTACCTTTCCTCCTCTATCTTCTACCTACATCTACTGTACCTACTATCTTCTACATATCTATTCATAGGTCTATACTTAGGCAATGATTGGATGGTGTTCAGTAAAGTAATGAGTGTTTACACATGTGAAGAGAGGGAGTGAAGCACTGGTGATTTAGTGTGGCATTTTGATGAGTTGTGTTTAAAAAATGAAATCAAGTTACTTCCTGTTAGATTTTTGTGTGTTACTGTAAGTAGAAAATTGTGTGTGGTGTTTTGCAAAATGTGTTTTAGTACATTGAAAACTGAGTCAAACACTGAGAATTTATGGTTTTGCAAATTTGGTGTGGGGTTATGATGTTTGAAAGACATGTTTAGAAAATTGTGTGACAAGCAAAGATTTAGTGTATAAGCAGTTGAAAAAAACTGTAAGCGTCTTCACACCCAAAAGTTGTGTTTAAACAACTGGTCTATGGGAGTTTTTGGAAGGTAGTGCCTTGAAATTGTGAGGAGGAGACACTGAGTTGTCTGTGTCTAAAGTAGAGAAATGGGTTTAAAGAGTTTTGTAAATCAATGTGTGTACTGTTTTGCAAAATGTGTGATGCTGATAATGTGCCTAGTTGGGCAAATCTGGACTGATATTTTGCTCCTTGTGTGTAAGGTTTCGCTAACTGTGGGATACTTTTGATTTGAGTGTTTAAGCAATTGTACAAAACTGTAAACTCCTACACAAACACATGTCTTGATACACATCTATTAAACTAGTCTCTCAGTCTCAATGAAAACCCTTCCCTCGTCCCAACACACACACATAGGGCATGTGTGTAAGTGTGTGTATGTGTGTGTGTTTGGGAGTATATGTGTGTGAGAAAGAGACAGTGTGAGAGTCTTTTTGTGTGAGTGTATGTAAATTGAACATGGAGATGTAGCTCCCAGAGCATTTATAAGGCCAGATAAATGAAGTGTGTATGTGTGTGTGTATGTGTGTGTGTTTGTGTGTGTGTGTGTGTGTGTGTTTGGATGTGTATGTGTGTGTGTTTGGGTGTGTATGTGTGTGTGTGAGAGAGAGAGAGCTCCCATAGCGTTCATAAGGCCAGAGATATGAAGCATCTCTTAAAGTTGTTGGACAAACCATCAACATTGCGGCTTCTTTGCTTTCATTTCACCACATGGGGGCTATCAAATTGTTGAGCCCTTCCAGGTGTGTTTGCCGTTATTGGGATAATATAAGCGCTGGCGCGGGAGGGTCTGTATTCATCTGGTATGAAAGATGACTTCCCATTGTGTGCTCTGGCCTGCTCTGGCCTGCAGATGGACGCTACAGGCCTCTCATGTTTCAGCCCCATGCTGAGGAAGGCTCTTTGCTGGCTCGTAGCTCTGAGATTTGGAATAAACGTGGACAATGTGCTGAAAGAAAAGAATCTGTTCTTGTACAGAGTACAAGTTTGCCCCCATAGGTGGGTCAATATATGAAAAAAAACCCCACCTAACCTCAAAAAAATGAAAAGGTTTTTCAACTGATTATGATACCTTTAGATGTACTTAATAACAAATTAAAAATCTAGTAAAATATGACCCCAGTAAAGGGGTCATTTTCAAGATGGCGTCTAAGATGGCCACCAGAAGCTAATTTGGGATATCTGAAGCATTAATCAGCCTAGGAAAGTGTTTTTCGTGTTTAATCAGATTTAGAGGTCACTAATTCATATATGTCACACTAAAGTATTAGTTCATAATTTTCAAAGACTTATAATTTTCAAGATGCCGTCCAAGATGGCCACCAGAAGCTAATTTTGGCTATATCTGACGCATTATTCAGCCTAGGAAAGTGTTTTTCGTGTTTAATCAGATTTAGAGGTCACTGATTCATATACGTCAGACTAAAGTATCAGTTCATCATTTTCAAAGACTTGTCATTTTCAAGATGGCATCCAAGATGGCCACCAGAAGCTAAGTTTGGCTATGAAGCATTATTCAGCCTAGGAAAGTGTTTTTCGTGTTTAATCAGATTTAGCGGTCACTGAGTCATATACATGTATGTCACACTAAAGTATCAGATCATCTATTTCAAAGACTTAGAATTTTCAAGATGGCGTCCAAGATGGCCACCGGAAGCTAATTTTGGCTATATCTGACGCATTATTCAGCCTAGGAAAGTGTTTTTCGTGTTTAATTAGATTTAGCGGTCACTGAATCATATATGTCACACTAAAGTATCAGATCATCATTTTCAAAGACTTAGAATTTTCAAGATGGTGTCCAAGATGGCCACCGGAAGCTAATTTTGGCTATATCTGACGCATTATTCAGCCTAGGAAAGTGTTTGTCGTGTTTAATCAGATTTAAAGGTCACTGATTCATATATGTCAGACTAAAGTATCAGTTCATCATTTTCAAAGACTTTTCATTTTCAAGATGGCGTCCAAGATGGCCACCAGAGGGTCATTTTGACTATATCTGAAGCATTATTCAGTCTACGAAAGTGTTTTTCATGTTTTATCAGATTAAGAGGTCACTGATGACTCTTCCTCTCCACCTTTTTTAGTGTTCTTTTAGTAGGACCTGAGGATGCATGATGTTTTCTCTCTCAGTGTCAAAACCTTTCTCTTCTGTGAAAAATATGTCATTCCCGTACCGCTCCCTCAGTTTAGCTTTCAGATACTGATTACCGAATGGAATGGAATCAACCTCAATCAAATACTCTTTCATGTTAGATCCAAGTACAGAGACAGTCAACTGTTCTTAATTGTGTGCATTTCTGCAAGACACTCCGCTGTTCGTGTAGAAGATATGGATTACCTTGCACTGCTGCCTGTGGAACAATGTGACAATCCACACAAGTTCCTTTCAGAGGAGTCAGAGGATGATGAATAATGATATAATAATTATTTCTGATCTACTTATGCATATAGTTTAAGATTCAGTTTAATTAGCTCCCCCCTATAATGATAGATGCCAACAATTATTGATCTACACAAATATACAATGCATGCCTATACAGTACATGGGTCATGGTTCATTAAAGTCATAAAACAGCCACTTACTCGCAAACTCTACTCTACATATTGTAAAAGCATATACCCTGTACATGAAATATAACATTAATCAACAAAATAACATTTCCATCTTCCTCCACACCAAGCTACATACTCTATTCTGTATAGGCAAATATAGTGTAAAGCCAATACATTTTGGCATATACAGTCCAGGGAAAACAAATGAAACACGCTAAAATATATATTTTCTGAAAGCATATAATCTGTAGATAAGATATAGCACCATTTAAAACATGTCCCATGTTCCTCCATGCCATGAACAATGCATTGCTCTCTATTCTGTATAGGCGAATCTAGTGTAAAGGGGATACATTTTAGCCTATATTGTCCAGGCAAAACAGATTAAACACCCAAAACCATGTATTTTCTAAAAGCATATAACCTCTGGATGAGATATAACACCAGTTAAGACATGTCTTATCTTCCTCCATGCATGCACAATACAATGCCCTCTATAATGTATCGGCGAATCTAGTGTAAAGGGGATATATGTTTGCATGTTAAGTCCAGGGAAAACAAATTAAACACCCTAAAATATATATTTTCTGAAAGCATATAATCTGTAGATAAGATATAACACCATTTAAAATATGTCCCATCTTCCTCCATGAATGCACAATACAATGCCCTCTATTCTGTATAGATGAATCTAGTGTAAAGGGGATATATGTTGGCATGTACAATCCAGGAAAAACAAATTAAACACTCTAAAATATATATTTTCTGAAAGCATATAATCTGTAGATAAGATATAACACCATTTAAAACATGTCCCATCTTCCTCCATGAATGCACAATACATTGCCCTCTATTCTGTATAGGCAAATATAGTGTAAAGCCAATACATTTTGGCATATACAGTCCAGGGAAAACAAATGAAACACCCTAAACTACATATTTTCTGAAAGCATATAACTGCAGATTAGATATAACACCAGTTAAGACATGTCCCATCTTCCTCCATGCCATGAACAATGCATTGCCCTCTATTCTGTATAGGCGAATCTAGTGTAAAGGGGATACATTTTAGCCTATATTGTCCAGGCAAAACAGATTAAACACCCCAAACCATATTTTTTCTAAAAGCATATCACCTCTAGATGAGATATAACACCAGTTAAGACATGTCTTATCTCCCTCCATGCCATGGAGATGGTTAATAATCCTGTATTGCATTCACTCTGTATTAAAACGCATTGATTTTAATTTATGGCTGAAAAAGGTAGAGCATTGAAACATTTTCAATTTTAACATTTAAAATCCTATTCTTGTTTAATTTGACCATCATTTGATATCAATTTCACCCCTGTAGGCTGAATAGTAATTGAGATATAGCCATTCTAACCTGTTGACAGCCATTTTGGCGGCCATTTTTGAAAATGACCCCTTTCCCAAGGTCAGATTTTACTAGATTTTTAGTATGTTATTTAGCATGTCCAACAGTACCAGAATCCATAAAAAAACCTTTTGTATCAATTTTTTTGACGTTGAACCCTATATTGACCCGCCTACCACGCTATATTCACATTGTGTGCGCTGCCCCTACTCAGAGAAAAAATATCTGATAAATATAGGCCTACGCCGAACCACTAGGTGGGGCTAAATCCACGAATTCGCTTAGAATTCAAGTCAAAACGCGAATCGTATTGTTTGTGTTGATCGGCCACCATCCGTGCTGTAAAGATGGCGTCGGACAGCGACAGTGATGAGGACTTTGTAACTTATGGTATTCCTTTGGAGCCGTTAGAAGAAGGTACAGCATGCAGTCTTTGTGTTCAGACTTACAGAGATTTGTTTGACATTTCCCGTAAATGTTGGCCAGCATTATGCATTACTTGTTTCGCGATTTGGGCACAGATTAGCCAGCTAGCTAAATAGCCAGGATACCTCGGTGCATACCAGAGAATGTCTAATAAGTAGACGGGCTCTGGTGCATACCCAGAACTGAATGTTGTTCACCAAGTGAAGTAAGCTGGCTTTGTAGCAAACTTCCTGCAAGCAAACCATGGCTTGTACAAATTATGTAACTGAAGCTGTTATGGTTATGAGTACAATGATACAAGTCTTGATCAAAATAATAACATGACAGTACTAAATATACTTTATAAACCGTCTTTGACAGTACTATGCCGTGACACTCCTTGTTGATTCATGTTTTGATCGATCAGACGAACCTCGTCGGAAGCCTATCCCGGTGCACGAGCAGACAGTCAAGGATGAAAAGGGCCGCTACCAGCGGTTCCACGGAGCCTTCACCGGAGGATTCTCCGCCGGATACTTCAACACCGTGGGGACCAAAGAAGGTTCGTGCAGCCGTTGTTGTGTTGGTTATTAGTTAAAGGTAGCCCTGGTTGCGTTGGTTATTGGTTTAAATGAAACTGAATTGATGTTACGATGGTAATTTTACGCTGTAACGTTGTGTGTGTGTGTGTGTGTGTGTGTGCGTGTGTGTGTGTGTGCGTGTGTGTGTGTGTGCGTGTGTGTGTGTGTGCGTGTGTGTGTGTGTGTCGCAGGCTGGACCCCGTCGACGTTCGTGTCGTCGCGACAGCAGAAGGTGGAGAGGCAGAGCGCCAGGCCTGAGGACTTCATGGATGAGGAGGTAGCGGGGTGGGGTGCGGGCCACTGTCTGTCTGGGTCTGTCTCTGTTTGTGTTCGTATCGCAGGACTTTTGTGTTTTGTGTGTGTTCATGTTCATGCCATAGGATTTAAGAGTGTGGGCTTGTATAGTAGGCCTTCAGTGTGTGTGTGTGTGTGTTTGCGTTGATACTGTAGGACTTCAGTGTGTGTTTGTGCCGTAGGACTTGGGTGAGCATGGTATCGCCCCTCGTGAGATCACCACTACAGAGGACTTTCATTCTGGCCGCAGCGACCCGCTCCGAGAGAAAGCTCGGGCCCTCAGCGCCATGACTGGACCTATCCCTGGAGACACACTGCTCGATGACCTGATCGCCCCTGCAAGGCAAGACCACACACGTACACACACACACACACACATACACACACATCCCTGGAGACACACTGCTCGAGGACCTAACCGCAGGTTGTAGCGCTGTGGGGACAACACCTGTTGTTTGCATTTCATGTTGAACACTGTATGTTTATCTTGCTCATGGTGTGTGTGTGGGTGTGTGTGTGTTTTTATTTGTGTGTGTGTGTGTGTGTGTGTGTGCGTGGGTGTTCAGGACCTCTATTGGAGTTCAGCTGCTGAGGAAGATGGGCTGGCGTGATGGACAAGGGGTTGGGCCACGATTCAGGAAGAGGAAGTTGGGCAAAGGCAAAGCAGGTCAGACCCCTCCCTCTCTGACGGGATGTGGCCTAAGACTGTGTGTAACAATGTGTGTGTGGATGTGTACGCTTCGCTTATGCTCCAAAACAGAACTCAACACTCTTTTTTTGTCCGTTTGATTGATACAGTATGCATGTGAGCTGTTTTGACTCCAACGAGTCTATCTGGTACAATAGATCAGGGGCAACCGAGGGCCACACACGGCCCACACACGGCCCTTTAGCACCTCTCTAGTGGCTCCCTGGCTTTCTAAAAAATGTCTAACAATTCCATATAAACCCTTTCCACAATAAAAACAAAAACAATGCTTGAATGTTCTATTTGGTTTCCAATCTACTTCCTCTACATTAAAGGTCCAGTATGTAGGAAATAATGGAAAATAAACTGTAACCATTCCAAAAATGATCACCATATGTTGTCAGAGAGTAAGGAAACACAATGAATTGAAGTAATGGCTTATTTGACAACATTACTCTAACCCGTAAAACCCATGAAAAAAAATGAGTTACGGGGCGGAATCTCTTGGAATTTTCGTTTATGTTTTGAACGATTAATTCTAGAATAGCGTATTAATAATGGGCTAGCGCGTCCTCCTATTTGGGTTGCCAAATTAGCAAAGGCCAACTGTCAACAGCTGTCAGTTGTAGTCATGAACGGCTAAGAGAGGCAGGCAAATTTCCAAAATTAAAACAAGAAACAAATTAAGTGGACATTGGAGGAGCTTCCTGAGATGGTGACGTCTTCGTCAAACGAAGAATATCAAGTCTGACGCAGAGCTGGCCATATTTCTCCACAACAGGTAGCCTAGGCTAAACTTCATCTGCATCGCTAACTTCAGCTAAATATGTTACGTTGGCTAGAGAGGTATGTTTTGTTTTCACTGTTTCCGTAATGTGTAGCTGGGTCATGGTTGGAGAAACGTTAAAGCAGCTGCAGGTCAACTAACGTTAGCTAAGTCTTCATTACATCTGGCAACCCAGAAGAGGCTTGCGTCTGGTAGTCTTGAGAACGTTCACCAGTGTTTTGATTTTGGCCTACAGAACGTTCGGTAACAATCCTACAAATCGCACCTTTAAGATAACATATGGAATGTTAAAACGGATGCCTTGTGGGGCCAACTAT
>NC_055976.1:20145221-20160221 GCF_018492685.1 Alosa sapidissima | reverse complement strand
TTTAGCTATGAGTAATTATGCATATCATAAAATACCATAAATTATTAACAAAATGTATAATGTTTATATGAATTCCAAACTATATTATATAGAAATATATGACATAAGCCATAATTTTCTGTGTGTGTGTGTTTAGGGTCGAGTAGAGTCTAAGATCTCCACTGATGGCACAATATTCAATATTACTGATGGCGTCAAAGTGGTGGGGGCCTCCGAATCAAATAGAAAAAAAGTATTGAAATCGAAATTCTTGACTTGGTATCGGTATAGAAACAATAATTTTGGTATCGTGACAACACTAGTGTTTGTGTGTGTGTGCGTGTTTGTGTGTGTGTGCGCGTGTTTGTGTGTGTGTGCGCGTGTTTGTGTGTGTTGAAGATTTGGGGATGAGATTGTGAGGAAGTTCTGACTCAAGACTTGTTAGCGGTGGTTTGTATGTATGTACTAATGTGAGAGTTTGTGTGTGTGTGTGTGCGTGCGTGCGTGTGTTTGTGTACGTGCGTGTGTGTGTGTGTGTTAGACGCTCTGGAGCGGAGTCTGGACGTGTGTATGACGGAGTGGGAGCGAGGGCGTGAGAGGGAGGAGTTTGTGCGGGCAGCGCTGCTCTATAAGCCCAGTAGCTCCGCCCTGTCCAGCCGCTTCACACGCAGCCGACAGGACGACAGCGATGACACCGTGGAAGTCCCCAGAGACACGGAGGTTAGCAAACACACACCTACACCTACACCTACCTACCTACCTACCTGTTCTGATACACTTTTACACACACACACACACACACACACACGTGCATCCTTGACTGCTGGTCAGCCTAGTGATGCTACACTAGCTGTCCGATGTACAGCAGTCTTCTGATACGATAAGTGAAGGTCTAAGTCACAGTGGCTAGTATGGGTTTGCAATAAAGAATATTGCATCTCTGGACATTCAAGTCAATGTAACTTTTAAAGTGTGTGTGTGTGTGTGTTATGAGCAGAATAATGTGGATGATAAGCAGGCAGCAGTCAAGATGAAGATGTTCGGTAAACTGACCAGAGACACGTTTGAGTGGCATCCTGACAAACTCCTGTGCAAGAGATTCAACGTGCCTGATCCTTACCCTGGGTAACACACACTCATACACACACACACAGAGACATACTCTCACTCACACACTCACTCACACGCTATCAACCACAGCATAATAGTGTTATGATATTTTCCAGATCTCACATCACGGATCTAATATATGTTTGTGCTCTCTCTCTCATGCACACACACACACACGCACGGACACGTACAGGCACAGAGACACTCTTGCTCCTGGTTTACCTTGGTGTGTGTGTGTGTGTGTGTGTCACAGATCAGGTTTAGTCGGCATGCCCAAAGTGAAGAGAGATCGTTTCTCTGTCTTCAACTTCCTCACCGTAGACGAGAGTCCTACAGCAAGCAGCCAGTCAACTACACACCCGACAGGTACTCCTTTAACTTCACTCAGCCAAACCCCCCCCCCCCCCCCCCCCCCCACAGACACACACACACACACACACACACACACACACACACACACACTTGAGGAAAAGGAGAAGGACTTGGGCTCTTTGTCACTCTCACTCCCACACATCTCCAGCTCCAGTTCATAGATGTCACCTTAGTCTCAGAGTTTACTCTGTCAGCAGCAGAGATCTTTGCCACTCTAATGCATCTCCACGTGTGTGTGTGTGTGTGTGTGTGTCTGTCTGTCTGTCTGTGTGTGTGTGTGTGTGTGTGTGTGTGTGTGTGTGTGTGTGTGTGTGTGTGTGTCCCCAGCCTCCTCGTCCTCCTCCAAAGCGCCCGGTGGGGGGAAGCGTTCTCGTTGGGACATGTCGCCACCCCCTGCTGACCAGAGTGACCCGCTCAGTGCACTCATCAGCGAGGCACGCAACGAGGCCTCACAATCACACACTGACACGCCTGCCAAGGTATGTGTTACTAATCTTAGCACACATACCCCCCCCCCCCCCAAACACACACACAGACCAACACCTCCCTCATAACATTTTCACACAAACACATCACATCATATAAAAACTTGTTCCAAAGATGCTGCGAGGTTCATCTATATTAATAGATCAAGTGGAGTAGACTTTAGAATCTGCTTTCACACACACACACACACCTGTCTGCCAGTCTGCTTTCACTCTTCTAGAAAAAATAACCTCAAACACTCACAACCATACCAAACTGTGATCACAAAAAAGTAGAAACAGAATGTTATTATTAGCTTGGCCTGTCTGTTTAAACACCTTTGTGACACACACTCTGTGTCTGTTTAAGATGTCTGTTTCTTGGGCTTGTTTCTGCACGTGTGTGTGTGTGTGTGTGTGTGTTGTTTCTTGGGCCTGTTTCTGCACTGCTGTGTGTGTGTAATGTTTCTTGCATGAGGTCATCAGTGACCTGTGAATGATGTCATCAGTGACCTGTGCATGATGTCCCGATGGCTAAAGGTGTGCGACTCTGTGTGTGCCTGGTTTCAGCCCAAAGAGACCGAGAGGAAGGACGGCACAGAAGAGGGGGATGAAGAGAAGGGAGAGGAGGAGGAGGAGGAGGAGAGCAGGCCGCCCATAGACCTGTTCAAAGCCATCTTTAGCTCGTCCGACGACAAGTCCTCTTCCTCAGGCGAGAGTGATGAAGACCAGGAGGAGGAGGAGGAGCCAAAGAGGCCAGGGGCAGATGGGAAGGCGGAGGCTCTGACACCAGGCCCAATCAGCTTCAGCCGTACCCCACTAGCCACACCCACTGCTCCACAGACAGCGTCCACAGCCCAACCCCCAAGTCTGCCCGCACGCCTGCATGGCTCTGACACCGCCACAGGTGTGTACCTCTGAACACACACACACACACACACACACACACACACACTCCGCACACCCTTACCATATGCTGTTCTACACACACACACACACACATACACCACACCCTTACCATATGCTGTTCTCCACACACACCACACACCCTTACCATATGCTGTTCTCCACACACACCACACACCCCTTACCATATTCTGTTCTCCACACACACACACACACACACACACCACACACCCTTACCATATGCTGTTCTCCACACACACACACACCACACACACCCTTACCATATGCTACACACACACACCACACACCCTTACCATATGCTATGAGAGAGAGAGCGATTAACCCTTGCTGTTGTGGTCAGGGCGTGGAGTGGCTGAGGAGAGAGGTGCTGCTCCACCCTCTACTGCAGCCTGTAAAGATGGAGGACAGGAGGAGGAGGAGTTTGGACCGAGACTGCCCCCTCCCATTGCAACAGGTCAGTACGGAGAGAAACAGCGTGTGTGTGTGTGTGTGTGTGAGTGAGAGAGAGAGTATTTCTGTGCCAGGAAGCTGACACCCTCCCACTGCAATAGGAATAGGTCAGTATGGACAGCTGATTGTGTGTGTGTGTGTGGCATGTGTGTGCATGTGTGTGTGTGTGTGTGTGTGGTGGGATTGTGTGCCTCTCCCCTCTGTAACAGGCCAGCACAGAGAGGAACTGAAAGCAGATTGTGTTGTTTATGTACAAGGAGGTGAGACTGGGGAAAAAGAGGTGTTTGTGTGTGTGTGTGTGTGTGTGTCACGGAACAGGACTAACGTTTCGACGCCCATGCGTCTTCTTCAGAGTCCCAGAGACTCTGAAGAAGCATGGGCGCCGAAAAGTTAGTCAGTTTGCAATAATAAAAACACGTTAAGTATTGAATGCTCCGGTCCTGCTCCTTGGCTCTTGTTAGACCTTGAATCTCCCTTGTTGAGTGTGTGTTGTTTGCTGTGTGTGTGTGAAGGATCTCTGGTGCTGAGGGAGGAGGAGGAGGAGCGGTCGAGGAAGAAGAGCAAGGAGAAACGCAAAGCCAAGAAGGAGCACAAGCACAAGAAGGTAGGTCGCACATGGAAACCCTCGCCCTAACCCTGACATCACACACTCTCAGCAACAGTCCCTGTCATTCCAAACAAAACACCTTGTGTGTTAACACAGTTGTTCTAGTACAAGAACAGTACAAGAAATACCAATGTAGAAAGCTGCTGTCTGAAGCTGATTTGGCCATGTTTGCGGTACAATAGTGTGCACTAGTTCCCCATGAAATATTTGCAACAGCAGCAAGATCTGTGAAAATATGAGCTGTACCAAAAAAGAAATGTAAAGATATGTCAGTGTCCTCAGCATGGTGTGTGTGTGTGGGTGTGGGTGTGTGTGTGTGTGGGTCTAACGTGCCTGACTGGATGTTTCAGCACAAGAAGAAGCAGAAGAAAACAGAAGCACAAAGGGAAGCAGAAGAAAAAGAGAGAGAAGAAGGACGAGTCCGCCGACAGCTCGTCTGACAGCGAGGACGAGGAGGACGATGAAGAGGTGACCACACATGAGCTGCTAAAGAGGTCAGGAGAAAATCTCTCTCACACACTTACACACTCTCTCTCTCTCTCTCTCTCTCTCTCTCTCTCTCTCTCTCTCTCTCTCTCTCTCTCTCTCTCTCTCTCTCTCTCTCTCCTATGCTCTCTCTAACTCATCTTCTGTCTCATAGAAATGTGTATTAGAGGGAAGGTGTATTAATGTGTACTCTCTCTCTCTCTCTCTCTCTCTCTCTCTCTCTCTCTCTCTCTCTCTCTCTCTCTCTCTCTCTCTCTCTCTCTCTACTCTCCCCAAACAGAGCAAATCAGAATGAATGAATGTTTTGCATCCCTTTTCTCCCTCCCCTCCTTCTCCCTCTCTCTCCCTGTCCTTCTCTCTCTGCAGGTTGAAGAGCATCAGAGGGAGGCTGTAATGTTAGTGTGCTGGTCTGTGGCCTCTGTGAGGCCTGTGACAGAGACCCAGCGGAGAGGAGAGGAGGAGAAGCAGAGAGGAGGAGCGGAGAAAAGAGGAGAGGAGAGGAGAGCCACACCACATGGGACGTGGCACTGTGAACATTTAACCCCACATTCACTGGGTTACTGCTAATAAATTTGCCTTTTTACAAAAATTATGACTTGGATTTGTTTGTTATTGTTCTTCATGGCTGTGTGGCTCAAATCCTTTACATGGTAGGGTGTGAGTTATTGAATCATATTTAAGGCATATTTTACGTGATTACATTATTAATGTATGTCTGACGTTAATATGTCCTCAAAGTGTCATATTTTAAATAAAATGAACACATGAATGAACTGATGACTGTAGATCTATACAGTCACTGGAACCAGCAAATGAACAGGTTCATTCTTCAAATGTGATGCAAAATGGGCGCATGTAAGCCCTCAAAAAGAAAACTGCTTTAGAAACAGGTAAACCTCCGTGCAGAAGGGGCATCTTCAATCAGAATCAGGATTAATTAGTCGAACCCCACTGAGCAACGTGAGGAACGTGCGGGTGGCGAGGGGACGATTGGCGTCATCACGTCTGCGTCGTCATAGCAACGACACTACATTGTTGATGTTCCGTCTTAGGAAGTTCAATAAATTTGTAACAGACAGATGTGTTTAACTATCTAGTAAAGCCGCCGAGTAATAAAGAACTAAACTATGGAAGTGAACACAACCGAGAGTGCTCCGGTACCCGACCCACTGGCACTGGACGAACCCCGCGCTGAGGAAGTGGAGGAAACCGAGGACAACACGCAGTCTGTGTGGGAACATGACCCACTTGCACAGGTAGCAAGGACTGCTCACTTGCCAGTCTGTCCAACGCAACGGAAAGTAGTTCTAATGTTATCGACCCTTATAACAGGGTAGACTTCACTTCAGCAATATATTTTAGTAGCCTACAACGTTTTCCACGGCTGTCGTCTCTTTATCATTAAACTGAGAACTGAACCCAAGCAGTTCCTTTATTATTTTTTTACTCAAAACGCCCTATTTGACTACCCTGGAAACCCAGAGTTCTCGATCTTTCTAGACTATCAGGGTCTGGATTTTCCAGGCTACTATTTGACCCTTTCTCCCTAAAACAGCAAAGTTAATCAATTGTACATTTTGTTTCAGGACACAAATAAATAAACTGCTTATAGGCCTAGCATAACATTAGATCATGATTATAAACATATTTTTCTGAAGGAATTACATGTCTCAGTCTGTGTACCATGAACTAAGATTGTGAGGCACATCTCTACAAACTGTAGCTACAGTCCACTGTGTGGAGGTGCAGTCTGTCCACCTGAGCAGGCAGAGCCTAGAGGGTCTCTAAGTCTGACTGCCTGTCCATCTCCCACAGATCCCCATCAAAGTGCTGCGTGGCCATACAGACACCATCAGCAGCTGCCAGCTAGCGTTCAGCGACCAGAAGCTGGTCACCTCCTCACATGACAAGACGGCCATCCTCTGGGTATGCCTGGCGGCATGGAGATATTCATTAGACTGATTCATCTTAATTGTCTGATTTGACGATGTAGAGAAATGTTGACCACACACACACTCTTGTATCACTTTGCAGGACGTGGAGTCAGGCAGACCCTTACGTGTGTTTGAGGGGGGGCACACTGCCCCTGTCTCCCAGTGTGCCCTCATACCCCAGAAGAACAGGTGAGTGTGTGGTTATTACCTGAACTTCACTAGTTCACAGAGTTTGGGCCTAGACTCAGCTCCCTATGAGCCTCACTGTGTCATAATCACGCTGAAAGGATAAAAGAAGCATCACTGGGAACACTCCCCCCCCCTCTCTCTCTCTCACACACACACACACACACACACACACTCCCCCCCCCCCTCTCTCTCACACACACACACACACACTCCTATTTGCAGAGTTTGTTTTTTAAAAAACTGCTGGGAAAGTGTGCCCCATTTATTTTGAGAAAATTGTGCAGGGGGTTCTCTATGTTTCACACACACACACACACACACACACACACACACACACACTCATGGCTCCAGTTCCTCTCCCCTCGTGTGAGGCCCCTTAACTGAAGCCTTTTGTTTGCCTCTCCTGTCATGCATACACTGTTGCTAGGTAACATAATTAGTGTAATGGCGTTGTAGGGTATTCAGAGACCATTGAAGTGAATGTGGTCATTACAGCCCACCAGCCAATCACAGTCCCAGCAGGGCCCACCAGTCAATTCCAGCATGGCCCACTGCCAATCACACAGCCCCTGCATAGCCCACCAGCCAATCACACTGCCTCTGTATACTGTAGCCCCTAGTCCATCAGCCAATCACAGGAGTTTAGTTCTGGGCGTTATAGGCCATAATCAATTTCAGCCTGCAAACTGTCCTAATATTTAGATGGAAGGATGCTTTCATGCTTTGAGATCAAATGTTTTTTCTCATATTTTGTGTTGCACTCTGTGCATTAAAAATATGCTTTAAGTAAACACATAGCCTACTTACTTACTTCCTGACTAGTAATTGTTTCATTAATGCATAGAGCTAATGAACTGACCCCAGTCACTCAAGAGTACCTGTTCTCCTCCTCCAGGCTGATCACATCGTCGTGGGATAAGACTCTACAGGCCTGGGATCTGGAGACAGGACAGACACTGGTGCTGCTCCCACACACACACACACACACACACACTCTCTGTAAGTTATGTGACGCAGTAGCAGGAGCCCAAGACAAATTTCCCTTTGGGCACAATAAAGTATACCTTAACCTTAATCTAACACATACACACACACACACACACAATCTGCTGCTAACCCCTCCCAACACCCCCATCCCTTCATTGGTGCTAACCCTATAGAGCTCTGGCTGCTCACAACTGCTCCTCATGTCACCTGTAGATGTTTATTATGAAGATATGTAGAGCATTTATTTATTTGTTTACAGCATTTTGTATGTTTGTTTGTTTGTCCAGTGGTCTGTCCCCCAGGAGGGGCTGCTGACGTCCTGCAGTGCGTCTGGCGATGGTGAGGTTGTGGCCTCCGCCTCCGACATGGTGAACGGACTCTGTCTCACCTGTACCGATACGGGAAAACAGATCACTTTTATTAAAGGTGAGGCAGTACCTGAGCAGGTATCACCTGCACCCCAGTTGAGGCAACAGAGCTGTGTCAGTATGAGCAGGTATCACCTGCACCCCAGGTGAGGCAACAGAGCTGTGTCAGTATGAGCAGGTATCACCTGCACCCCATAACCTGAAGAACACATCGGAACACCTTAAGTAGAGCAGTATGGTTCTAAACATGAGCTGTTCTGATTGGTTGCCATGCTGGGGTTGTCTGTTAGAGTGTCCCTGATTGGTTGTGCTATATACTGGAATTGTCTGTTAGAGCATCCGTGATTGGTTGCCATATGCTTGGGTTGTCTGTTTGCGTCCCTGATTGGTTGTGCGCTTTGCTGGGGTTGTCTGTTAGAACGTCTCTGATTGGTTGAACGGTTCCTCCGGCAGGCCACCACAAGTCGACGATCACGCGCTGCTGCTTCGACCCCCTGGGCCAGCACGTGGCCACCGTGTCCTCAGACAAGACCATCAAACTCTGGGACCAGCGCTCACGCCACACCACACTCTCCATCGCCAGGTGAGGGTGCTCTCACCTCACACACCACCCCACTCAATGCCAGGTGAGGCCTCTCACACCTAAACCCACCCAACGCCAGGTGAAGCCTCTCACACCTAACACACAACCCCACCCAACTCCAGGTGAGGCCTCTCTCACCTAAACCAGAGACTTTCTGATGAGGAGACACAGCACTCCAAAAATCCTCCATAGAAATGCATGGGCTTAGTTTGTAACGCCAATATGGCCGTTGTCTACACATATCCCACCCCTTCCTCGGCAAAACGTCGACATGTGAATACATTGAGCCAATCATGTGGTGTTATGTGAATACATTGAGCCAATCATATGGTGTGTTGTGAAGACATCGTGCCAATCATGTGTTGTGAACTCGCCGCTGGAGCATAATTGGTGTCGTGAAGCCTTGCGCACGCGCATTTCTGCTGAATAGGATGCCCAATGAGTGCCCAAAAAGCGTTGCAATATGGCCACCGAGTGGAGGGACTTGCCTAAGGCCCCGTCCACACGGAGACGCTTTTTGAGTTAAACGCACCGGTTTTGCTTCGTCTTGGCCGATCGTCCAAACGAATCCTTTTCGCCGCACTTTTTTGAAACCTGGTTCCAGGGAGGAAAAATCTGAAACCGTAGCCCTTGTGAGTTCGTTTGGACGGCAAAACCGCATAGCCTACTTGCGTATTGATGATGTCATTGCCACACCTCAGCTGCCCTGGACTTGACACTTATAGTATTGCCTATACTAGTTTTCATACATGACATTACCTACGATTACACACAGTAGGATAAATATCACAACAGGTGCTGCGCAGCGCCAAGCTTATGACTTGGTGGACTGAACACTGTTTTTCCCGGTGTTTTTTTGATGCATTCTAGCTACTGTCAGTACCGTGAGAGAACTAGTCAGGAGTTATTAGGGAAGTGCGGTGTAAGTTTAAATTAATTTGGGGTTAGTGCCGGTGTCATTCATTTATTTTACATGTCTTACAACATAAATAAATGCATTCATAGTCTAGTGAAGTCAGATATGAGCATACAAAGACGCTTAGAACTCATGCTAAGCCTATGGTAGATGCGCACTAAATGCGAATGCGCGATTTGACACAGGCAAACGTATCTACTGTTACTAACGAAGGTATTATAGCAATATTATAAATGTGGCGACGGAATAGCCTAGAACTTGGGTAGGCCTAGCGTTTAGTAGCCTATCCACTTGCGGTGATAGCCAAAACTAATGCCAACCAAAGAAAGTAAAGGAGATTATTTGTACCTGCGTTAGCCAAATAAAGGACGGGACTGCACCCTTCACAAACCGTAAAAATTAAGTTTATTAGTTTTACAGTTGACTACAGTTGAAAGTTCACTATAAGTCCACACAAACAATTTTGGTTTCCTTGCACTTGCCATTTTTGTCGTAGTAGCCTACTCTGTCTGTTTGTATAGCCTACAGCCTACAGCGCGCAAGCTTTGGTCAATTTCTGTAACAAACAGTGCCACCTATAGGCCTGGGATGTGAAGTAACGTGTTGAGTCGTGTTGAGATGGATCCGTTTGGACACAAATATTCTTGATACGGTTCCAGGGAAGACGGAGTAAAAAAAGATTTGGTACGTGTGGAATAGGCCTCTCACACCTAACACACAACCCCACCCAACGCCAGATGATGCCTCTCACACCTAACACACAACCCCACAACCCCACCCAACGCCAGGTGAGGCCTCTCACACCTAACCCCACCCAACGCCATGTGAGGCTTCTGTGTCCCTCCTGTGACCCCCGTCCCTCTCTACGCATGTGTGTGTGTGTGTGTGTGTTGACCTTTGACCTCTCCCTCTGCAGCTCCCACACCAGCGTCATCTCTAACTGCTGCTTCACACGTGACGCCCGCTACCTGTGCTCGGCCTCCTGGGACAAGACGCTGCAGCTGTGGGACGTGTCCACCGGAACGTTCCGCTCGCACGGCGGCAAGAGCCTCAGCTTTGCACACGACGGCTGCGTCAGCGCCTGCATGTTCTCACACGACGGTGAGGCCACTCTCCGCCCTCGCCCTCTCTGACCCCCAGGCCGGACGGCAGGGCGTGAGGCTTCAGCTGTGTACTGAGGGCAACTGACCGAGCCTTGAGCTCTCTCATAGCAGAGCCCTGAGTATCTACACACACTCAGAAGGAGTGCTGCTGGAGTCTGTTATGGTAACATGGTTGAAATGTATATGTGTGTGCATGTGTACGTGCCTGAGTGTTTGTGTGTATGTGTGGGTGTGTGCATGCATGTGTGTGTGTGTGTGTGTGTGTGTGTGTGTGTGTGTGTGTGTGTGTGTCATCCTCAGCCTCTCTTCTGGTGTCGGGGGCATATGACCGGACAGTGGCTGTGTGGGACATGAAGGCCATCTGCAAACTCCTCCTGCTGAAGGTAAAGAGGCGCATCAGGGCCGCATCAGGGCCGGAGGCACTCCAGCAGCCTGGATGATGAGTGTGGCTTTAAACACCACCAACCTCAGTCTACTCCAGCGCTGACTAGTCACCTAAAAACACTCATCTTCCACTGTGATGTCTCCCTTTGTGTGTGTGTGTGTGTGTGTGTTTCCAGGGCCATATGGACTGGGTCATGGATGTTGCCATCAGTGAAGATAAGAAGTGGGTGGTATCCTGTTCTAAGGTCAGTGACTCACTACATATGCACAGACCTGTCAGTCACACACGTTATAGCAACAACTTTTGCTTAACATGATTAATGCAGATATCCACAGTGCATAGCACATCCAGATTAGATGTATTTATTATTTAAGTAGTATAATTATTCGGATAGGCTAAGTCGACACCGCTAATACAGCTCCTTGTTTTTGTTCGACTTTGCAAACTCAGGAACTCAGGGCATTGCTGTAAAAGAGCTTAATGCTCAAATTTTCCCTGAATAAACAATTGTTTTTTTTATTGATTGGTTGATTTCTTGGTTGGTCTGTGTCCCAGGACAAAACAGTGCGTATGTGGAATATTGAGCATACAGAAGAGATACCTGCAGTTATCGAAACCAGGAGGACGCAGGCGCAGGGCTACCAGATCATTAAGGTGCGCCGGGGAAGAACCATAAGAACCCTGTTGCTTCTGCTCGGACCCTAGACGTAGCGATAGTAGCCCAGCATACGTGTATGGTCCAAGCTTGGTCTCATTGCTTGGAGCAAAATGGCATATTAACCCCTGTGTTATAACTTCACCGTAGAGTTTAGAAAAGACAATCAACTGCAGTGTTTAACATATTTAAACAGCCCAACAGGTGCTAACAAACTAGCAATAGCCCGGATTCTAGCATAGAAATAGGCTAGCATGGTAGGTTACTGATCGGGTTATTGTATTTAGAATTTGAAGATTAGGCCTACATGTAATGCGTGTGAACCTACTGCAATAGAGGACACACGATTATGAAATCTAACACATTTAACTATGTGTTTTTCTCTCCAGTGCGAGGAGTGTGCGAGGTCTTTCTCCGTCTTCCGAATGGAGTCTGACGCCACCAACAAATGCGTTTTCTGTCGACTGAAAGCACCAACAAAATATATACCGCTCCCTCCTCCGTGTTTTTGAAGAAATTACGCTGTTTTTATAAGACTGTAGGGGACATAATTACATACAAAGTGTTTTTGACATGAAACGATCTGTAATTTCTGTTGATCAAGGATTATGCCAGATCTTGTGTGGTTATTGAGTGTGATTTTCGACAGGGTGAAACAGCGGCGCCGTGGCTTAGTTGGTTAAAGCGCCTGTCTAGTAAACAGGAGATCCTGGGTTCGAATCCCAGCGGTGCCTTTTGTACTTCCTAGTTCGAGAATATTCTGCACTTTGTGAAATGAAATAAAAGCTTGCTGGTATATGCTCAGTTTGCCTGTGTAACAGATAATCCATTGTGGAGTATAGGTTTTCTCAGGAGAAATAGGTAACATGTACAACATAGGCCTCTCAATTATATATATTGTAGTTTATGACAATAACTCATAGTCGTAGTTTATAACTCATGAAAAAGACAAATATGTATGTCCTGCTTTCAGTGTAGCTGGCTCTTAACTCTTCAACCAGCGCATTCATCAATACTGACGAAAATAACATTAAGTGTATCAGTGCAGCCTCCATCCATAAGGGGGCAGTATTGGGCGTCATCTCTGACCGGCGCTCGAAAGCAGTTTCTAGGTAGGAGATGAGAGGCATAGTCGACTTCATGCGCATTTCAGACAGAAACCTCACTTAGGCTATTTCCTTGGAACAGCATCTGCTTTTTAACCGTTATACCCACACCTGCAGCTTGAAGCCTGCATATCCTACTGGTTCGGTTTGGTGTTAATGTTCAATGCTGTAGCCTATTCTGTGTTGGTTGGATAGCCTATATTTCTTCTCTGTAGCCTTCCAACATTTAACTGTGGCCGATGTTTCAATTGTCTTGCTGCTGCAATTTGCAAATAATGTAGGCTAAGCCATGCTCTGATGGGAAGGATTGATTGGGACATGGCGCAGAGGTGGCGCGTCTGTGCGCGGCAGATCAGGCATCCTGGCCGGAGGAGTAGCCCATCACTCAAGCATCCAGACGCTGAGCGGAGGACGGAGAGCTGAGGATCTCACAGAGAAGCTGGGAACATCCTGCGAAACGGGAATAAAATACACCGATTAGGTTATGTCAGGAAAGTTGGATCGATTTCCTGTCAAATTAAAATGACTGCTTAATTGTCCTCTCACGGTGCAGTTACGTTTTTTTTCCATAGCTTTTGGTTTCGCTGCTATTAAACGCTGGGGCTACTTTGTTTTCTGCTGCTCCCTCCCTCTCTCTCTCTGAGAAGTGCTGTGTGCACAGTCGTTACCTCATCCCCCCAACCCAGCCCGTTACTGTCAAACCTGCATTTAACCGCGAGCGCACCCGTTTAACGCCAGGAACAGGGGCTTCATGTTGACGGCGCACTGCAGGGATTCGCCTGCACAGCGAGCCTCTCCGACGGCCACGGAGCCTCAGCGAAGATGACAAAAGAATGTCATGTTGTGGTGAGATGACGGGGAGCATGGCACCAGGGCCGCTGCTGGTGTGGTTGCTCAGCGTCGGCTGCGCTGTAGGCTGTGCGGGTGAGTAGACGGGCTCATATTTCACTAAATGTGTAAATCATTGATCCGGGGAGCCTTGCGCTGACAGTTAAGTGATATCATCACTTAAGTGAAGCAATCAGATAGATATTGGCTACAGATAGCCTACCCATGTAAAATTCTGCGGTTCACATCCTGCTCACTTCATGGATTTGTTGTGACAAATCTCTCATAGCCAATAGCTCATCGTGACCACCTCAGGCAACCCTAGATAATATTAGCACAGACCGCTACTTGTAGCAGGTACAGAGGCGCTTTCCACTTAAACAAACAAACCCATGGACAAATTATGTAGGCCTACAACAACACTAGTCAGGTTTATATAAACGTCAGCAGGCATCCAGGCAGTGGTGGCCTGTCCTTTGTCCTTTTGTCCCGAGGTCGGTAGCCAATGTCCTAACCTGGCTCCGCTCGTGTAGCCTCTTTTCATTTAGAAATACCGAGGCTAAAAACCCTGCCTAGATGTCACCTTACTTGATCAGCCAGCATTTACATAGTATAGTCCAGCTTTCCCAAACTGCTGGTTTACTTCAGATGTCACAACAAAAGGAACACGTTTGTCATTTAGGTGTGTTGTGTGGCATGAGAGCACCCACTGCTGAGAGTCTGTAAAAAGGCCAGCAGCACTGACATTTGCCTACCTCTCAAAGGGGACTGGACAGGCTGGGATCTCAGCCCAGCGCTGGCTCTCATTTAGACTAACAAATACAAACATAACACACACACACACACACACACTGATGTGGAGGATGTTTGTGGTTGGCAACCTTTGTAAAGTTCCTGTCTTAGAGGGTTATTCGGACTACCACACACACACACACACTCCCAGACGAGAAGCCCTCAGTGGAGTGCACAAGGGTGTCCTTAAGAAACTTAAGAGCTCACACCTCCAAAAAGCACCTCTCTCTCTCTCTCTCTCTCTCTGTATGTGCAGTGTGTGTGTGTGTGTGCAGTTGCTCTACATCTGTACACAGGATCAGAGCACTGAAATAAGAGTGTCTACAGAAGCTGTGTGTGTGTGTGTGTGTGTGTGCGCGTGTATGTATGCACTTCAAGCAGTCTATTTTGGTCTATCATATTTCTCCCCAATCAAAACCCATTTAGCGTGATCAGCTAGGCCTCCTGTTAAAAATATCATCCCTCTTAGGTCAGCTCCTAAGTGGCTCTCACTCCACACACACACACACACACGCATGCACACACATACACGCACACGCACACACACACACACACACTCACACACACACATAAACACACACACACACACTCACACACACACATAAACACACACACACACACAGAGAGACTGTGTGTGAAGTTGAGATTGTGAGTCCTTACTCTGTGTGTGTGTGCGTGTGTGTGTGTGTGTGTGTGTGTGTATGAGCGTTTGCATGTGTGTGAGTGTGAGCGTTTGCATGCATGTGTGTGTGTGTGAGC
>NC_055976.1:20107721-20142721 GCF_018492685.1 Alosa sapidissima | reverse complement strand
TGAGGAATGCACACACACACACACACACACACACACACACACACACACACACACACACACACACACAAACGCTCTGTCTCCTACACCCTAACTGATGACCTGAGCTGTGTGTCCCGAAGCTTTCTTAATGCTGTGTCATTCGTAAGTTCCACCTTCGACTCTGCTGTTAACATTAAAAGCCAACGCACACTGCCGGCGACATTCGCATCTATGGATTTGACACTCAAGAAATAGAAACATTTGTACACAGCGTCAGCTGCCGCTAGTCGGCCTTGCTTCGTTAAAAGTAATGTTTGAGTTCTAAATTTTGGCGTCTCTTGACGTGTGTCAGACACTGTCAGACACTGGCCGTTGGCCTTAAGACATGTATCCTGAAACGTTCCTAGTTAAGTAAAGCATCTATTGAGAAAAGTTCACTCTGAAACATTCCTAGTTAAGTAAAGCATCTATTGAGACACGTTGACTCTGAAACATTCCTAGTTAAGTAGAGCATCTATTGAGACACGTTCACTCTGAAACGTTCCTAGTTAAGTAAAGCATCTATTGAGAAAAGTTCACTCTGAAACGTTCCTAGTTAAGTAAAGCATCTATTGAGACACGTTGACTCTGAAACGTTCCTAGTTAAGTAAAGCATCTATTGAGACACGTTCGCTCTGAAACGTTCCTAGTTAAGTAAAGCATCTATTGAGACACGTTGACTCTGAAGCCTGAACAGGTAACGTGTAGATGAACAAACCTTTGTGGTGTGTGAAAGTGTGCACTGGTGGGGAAGATATGTGTTGCATTAACGATTGAATCATTCAGACATGGTGCTAACAGATGTCCTAGTTGGGAACTCATATTCCGTGTGGTCATTACGGTGTCCAGGGCGTTTGGGTCAGAGCATCTGCCAGGCGGACGAGTTCCTGTGCGGTAACGGGAAGTGTGTCCCACGCTCGTGGCGCTGCAATGGTCAGGACGAGTGCGGAGACCAGACGGACGAGCGCAGCTGCGCAGCCCCGCCCACCGATGCGCCCTTTGACCTCTGCCCCCGCGGGTCGCTGGCGTGCCGCCTGGGTCCGACCACGCGCTGCCTGCCCCCCGAGCGGCGCTGCGACGGCACCAGCGACTGCCCCGACGGCACGGACGAGCTGGCCTGCGCCCCTGACCCCGCCTCTGACCCCGCCACCTGCGTCCAGCACCTGCGCAGCTTCTACGGCGCCTTCGCCTCGCCTGACTTCCTGCGTCCACCACCGGCGTCCGGCGTGTGGTCGGAGCGGCGGTGCAGCTGGCAGCTGGACACAGCGGACCCTCGGCCGCTGCTGCTGCGTCTGGAGCTGCGCCTGGCACCGGGCGACGCGCTGCGGGTGTTCGACGGGCTGACCCCGCGTCCAGAGCGCCTCCTGCAGGAGCTGTCGCACCACTACAATGCCCGCGCACCGCAGCTGGAGTCCAGCAGGGGGCAGATGACCCTCCTGTACCGCGCCGCATTCGGCAGCAGGGGACGCGGCTTCAGCGCCTCATACCGCGCCAAGGTACACAAGCACACACACACACACATGCACACACACGCAAACACACACACACGTTAGGTTAGCATATTCGCACTAAACCGCTTAGGTACGGGACATTAGGTTCAATACAGGTTGCATACTGAATTTACCAAATGCAGTGATTACACAGTAATCAACAGGCTTTTTTACTTGAAACTGTTTCAAACTCGAGTTCCCACACAAACATAGTAAGTAGCAGACCATATGTCAGTTTACTCAATTAATGGCAAAACACATTTGACACCTGTTAAAAATACTCTTCCCATTGTGCATCAAAAATATTGTCAGTGAATTTTAGATTAGCAGTACCTACAGGCTTATTGTATTGAAAATGAACTGAGCCGTGACTTCAGTACCAAGGTACATACCACACCGTGATGTGTGTGTACCGTTACACCCGTTACACCATTACAACACACACAGATGACCCTCCTGTACCGTGCCGCACCCAGAGCACACACACACAGACATGCAGACGAGGATGACTGGTCATGACTGACCAGCTGTGCAATACTATATCTCTCTGTGTTTGACTTCATAGGTTAAATATGTCCAGTGTATCATGGAAGGTCATTTTTCATACAGACTTGAAGTTAGAAATTAGAACAGACAAAAAAGAAATTCGTTTGTTTCTTGTGCTTGTTAGGATGCATTGTTGTGTTCTGAATTGTACTGTATGATGCACTGTAGTGTGTGTGTGTGTGTGTGTGTGTGTGTGTGTGTGTGTGTGTGTGTGTGTGTGTGTGTGTGTGTGTGTGTAAGTAGGGTATGCACACTGATGTCCAGATGTCGTGTTGATGTGTTGTGTCCGGCAGGGCTACTGTTTCCCGGGTGACACGCCATGTGGCGGTGACCAAGGCTGCTTCTCCGGGCACCAGCGCTGTGATGGCTACTGGCACTGCCCCTCCGGCCGTGACGAGGAGGGCTGCCCAGGGTGCTCGGCGGGCGCTTACCCGTGCGAGGGCGGCGGCGCGGGGGGGTCCTGCTACGCGGCCGAGGAGCGTTGCGACAGCCAGAAGCAGTGTCCAGGTGGCGGGGACGAGAAGAACTGCGCCTCCTGCCAGCCGGGCAGCTTCCGCTGCGCCAGCAAGCGCTGCGTGTCCGAGCAGTGGCGCTGCGACGGGCAGGACGACTGCAGCGACGGCAGCGACGAGCGAGAGTGCCTGACCAGCGTCCCGCGCAAGGTCATCACCGCCGCCATCATCGGCAGCCTCGTCTGCAGCCTGCTGTTGGTCATCGCACTGGGCTGCGCTTTCAAACTGTACACGCTGAGGAACAGGGAGTACAGGTACGCACACACACACATGCATGCACACACACACACACACACACACACACACACACACACACACACACACACACACACAGCACTGGGCTGCGCTTTCAAACTGTACACGCTGAGGAACAGGTGTACAGGTACACACACACACATGCATGCATACACACACACACACACACACACACACACACACACACACACATACACACATGTACACATGTACACACACACACACACACATGCACACACACACACACACACACACACACACACACACACATATACACACATGTACACACATACACACACAGACGCAAACACACACACACACACACACACACTGATGTTTGCCTTTGCTCTCTTCAGGGCTTTCGAGACACAGATGACTCGCATGGAGGCGGAGTTTGTCCAGAGGGAGGCTCCGCCCTCTTATGGGCAGCTGATCGCCCAAGGCCTCATTCCACCTGTGGACGATTTCCCTGTCTACAACCCCAACCAGGTAACGTGTGTGTGTGTGTGTGTTTGTGTATGTGTGTATTTGTGTGTGTGTATGTGTACGTGTGTATTCGTGTGTTTGTGTGTGTGTGTGTATTTGTGTGTGTGTATAACTGAAATCTCCATTTCCATCTCTCTGTCATCCTGCTCTGTCCACTGTTACCTGATATGCCCGTGTTCACAGTGTGTGTGTGTGTGTGTGTGTGGTGTGTGTGTGTGTGTGTGTGTGTGTGTGTGTGTGTATAACTGAAAGAAATGCTTGTTGGCTGGGGGCTCTTGAGAGCGTGTGGTTAAAGCCCACAAGTGTGTTTAGTCCTGCCCAGTGCAGCCCTCCCACCTCAAACCTCCCACCTCAAACCCAAACCCAAACCTCAAAGCAATCAATTATTCTTCTTCTTCTCTCCTTTTCTCTCACTCCTCTCTTCCTTTTCCTCTCCTCTCTTCTCTCCTTCTTTCTTCCTCCTCTCCTTATCTCTTCTACTCCTCTGCTCTCCTGCTCTTTTCTTCCTCTTCTCCTTTTTTCCTCTCCTCCTCTTACTCCTTTTCTCCCCCCCTCTCCTCTCCACCTCCCCTCTCCTTTACTCTCCTTCCCCTCTCCTCTTCTCCTCTCCTCTCCTCTCTTCTCTCCCCTGTCCTCTTCTCTCCTCCTCTCCTTTCCTCCTCTCCTGTCCTCTCCTCCCCCTCTCCACCTCTCCTCTCTTCCTCTCCTCTCCTCCCCCTCTCTTCCTCTCTTCTCCTCCCCCTCTCCTCCTCTCCTCTTCTCTCCTCCTCTCCTTTTCTCCTCTCCTGTCCTCTCCTCCCCCTCTCCTCCTCTCCTCTCTTCCTCTCCTCTCCTCTCTTCCTCTCTTCCTCTCTTCTCCTCCCCCTCTCCTCCTCTCCTCTTCTCTCCTCCTCTCCTTTTCTCCTCTCCTGTCCTCTCCTCCTCTCCTCCTCTCTCCTCCTCTCTCAGGTGTCCATGCTCCAGAATCTTCGTACAGCGATGCGCCGTCAGCTCCGCCGTCACTCCTCCCGCCGCTCATCGTCACGGCGACGCCTGGGTCGCGCCTGGAATCGTCTGTTCCACCGCGGCTCTCGCCTGCGAGGTCACATCCCACTGCTGACCCCCCCCTCGGGAATAGCCCCCCTGGCGCCCCCCGCCGGCGACACACACCCCCACACACACACGGACACCACCCCCTCGCCCTGCTCGGCCGCAGCCCTGGGGCTCGCAGCGCTCTGCCACGCTCCCCCCCACACACACGCACACACACATTCACACACACACTGCTTACCTGACTCACCGGAGTCGCCCGAGTCTCCCGGCTCACCCCTGTCACCTGTCTCAGCTATTTCACCGGATTCCCGTGACTCCCCAGATTCACCTGACACACCTGACTCTCCCATCACCCCTGAGTCCGCTGGCTCTGCAGTCTCGCCGGTGTCCCCCTTGTCCTCCTCCTCGGACTCGTCCAGCTCAGACGCCCAGGCGGGGCAGGACGGCGGCCCAGCTAGAGGCTCTTCTCCTGGGCAGGCTGCAGAGGACGAGGCCCCCGAGCTCCAGAGCCCCAGGATCGGTCCGCTCATCTACCGCCACCGTCCAGCCAGGAGACGGGCCCTGGCACTCGCTGCACACTCGCACTCACACACACACACACACAGGGATACAGACACAGACACATGCACACACACACACACACTCACAGCCAGGAGGAGGGCCCTGGCGTTAGCCGCCCACCTGCGGGGTGTGGCTCTGATCAACTACCCGTCTAGAGGCCACTCCCCCCTCAGCTCCCCAGACACACCCCTTCCCCTGCCGGCCAATCAGAGCCAGAGACAGCAGGTGGTGGGTGGGCCGAAAAGCCCTGCGGTGACCACGCCAACGGAGGACAAACAAAGAGAAGCGTCAGGGGTGAGGAGGGACTCTAATGACCTGTCAATCACAAGCAGCTCAGGGGACGAGCAGGAAGGCACGCTGCTCATCACTTGACACACACACTCACACACACACTATCCTTTTCTCTCGAATGTTGACATGACAGATCCCCACCCATCCCTCTCTCTCCTGTCATTCTTCCACTCGTTCTTCCTCTAATCACACTCCCCTCTCTTTTTTCTTTCTCCCTCTTTCTCTCTTTTCTCTAACTCTGTCTCTTTCTCTCCTCCTCTCCCAGCCAGTGGTTGGATGGGACTGATAGCTCCCAGAGTCTCGGTGGCCTTGGGGGAGAGCTAAAGCCGTGCTGTTTCTAGGCTACCACGCTGGAACACTCAGCGTTAGAACAATGCCTTTAGAATGTCACCAAGGTTCCATCATTGAAACACTGCCGTTGCTAAGTGACGCCTCCGTGCTGTCGGTGCTTCTAAAGAGACTTCTAACCCATTGGGACTGACTGTCGTGTGACCATATCATGTGGCTGTCACAAATTATGTACTTACCACAGGAGTTCCACACACACACACATCCATGTCAAGTTTACATCCATCCATCGTCCAGAAGCAGCTTGTCTTTAAAAGTGACCTCTTCATATCCACCCACACCATCACACAGCATCAATAAAAGTCAGGAAAAAACCCTCAGTGTTCCAGTGCAATGTGTCCTTACATACCAGGAAGCAGTCCTCAGTGCACAGGTCTGTGATGGAGAGCTGATCTCAGATCAGCCCTGAGAGATCGCCTCTGTCTGTATCATCATGTTAAGTGTTGGGTTGAGGTGTTAAGTCAAGGATTATACATAGGCGGAGTCAGCTACTTCATTGTAGTTCATGTCTATGGGCGTGAAATGGAGATCGAGTCCTGTCTGCATAAATAGGCGTGTCGACGTATTGATGACGTTCCACCTGTCAGACAGTTCTATATCACACCTGATATAAGGTCGATTTTCTCCAGCCTGGAATGCTCAAAAATGCTAAAAATGTACCTGAAATGATCAGAAGGGTTTGAGGATCATGGAAATGTGCCCAAATTCACATTCCTAACTCTATAGAACTGAGATCTTAGCATATGTGGTGAAATTCTGAGCTATGGCCATAGACTTCAATGGAACAGTCACTGCCTCTGCTCTGCATAAAGGGGGATTTTGCCCCCCACCCCCATGCGATCTGGGTTCCCGGAAGGGGCTCCTGATGAAAGATCTTGTGCCGCCTATGTATAATCTTTGGTTGAACCACATGCAGATGTAATTCCCACTTCCACCACCAGGTGTCACTGTTGGTGCTGTAACAGCAGACGTGTGGAGGTGTGTTAGATAGATAGATAGATAGATAGATACTTTATTGATCCCCAGGGGAAATTCAAGTGTTGCTGTGTGATTCATCATGGTCAGCTCCATGTAGACTCAGGGCCAGTTCTGCTAATGCGTGTGTGTTCTGTTGCCACTAGTGATCAGAGGGAGTCTTATCTGCCCACGGCACTGAAGCAGTCCTACTCATACAACAGTGGTCCCCAAACTACGGCCCGCCACCTCATTTTGGGTGGCCCCCCAAAACATGTCCGTGGTATATAGCATCTGGCCCGACATCGTCAAACTATAACCTCCGTAATTTCCCCCATTCATTGTCTATGGCGAGTCTTAACTGTACACATGTAATACTCTTTTTGTCCACTGGTGGTTGTTTTGGCGGGGCAACCTGCAAACAATGTAAGAGGCCAATGCTGACTGCATCAGTGCTCAAAGTATTCTAAAAGTTTATCAATTAATTGTTAATAACTAATTAACTTCTATTCCAGTCTTATTTCTGGGTCTTTCTGGGATAATTATTTCTATTTTTTATCCACTCGTTCAAATGTTCATTCAAATTCACAATTCACAAAGTTCTCAAAGGTGAGTGAAAGTGGTCATTTCAGATGTTTTTGTCAGCACTTCATAAACCTCTCATAGTTTGAGAACTTTAAATTATTTGTAGGATATTGCTTGTTCACAACTTGAGCTGTGTAGGCAAAGACACAGAGTTCAGAGTTCACACATTTTGAATGAAATATACTTTTGGGACTCCCTGCTAATACTTTTGGGAATGCTTACGTCTTTTTATTAGTATTTTCATTTGTAGTTTCATTTGAGCTACATTTTACACTGATATGGCATGATGACAATATAAACACAGCTAACAATGGTATTAAATCGCAGTAGCCTATGATTAAATGTAATGGAATATTCAACTAAGGTAGACTGCTGTTCACAGTTCTAAGATATTTATGGTTACTGATATACTCCGAGTCTCTGTCCCTCTCTTAGAGCCAGGCATAGCGAGCTGGCCCTCAGAAGAAAAAGTTTGGGGACCACTGTCATACAGTAATACCCTGCCTCTCACAGCTTCACAGTCCTACCATACAGTAATTTTAATTGTCAATTTAATTGTGCTTATAGAGTGGCAAAACATTACACATGTACAGTATCATGGCGCTTTACAAAGTGTAGACAATCAGAGAAAAAGAAGAAAAGAAAAGAAAAGAAGGCCCATGGGTAACCGGGGTAACAGGGGGGGGGGGGGAAACTCCCTAGAATTGGAGATACATATAGGAGGAAACCTCGAGCAGATCCACGACTCAAGGGCCTGACCCATCTGCCTAGGGTCAAATACAGGACAGTAAGGTCTGTATACATGACAAATGCATATGATAGTCAGGTGTAGAGAATAGGACATGGTGTTTAAAGCCACCTGAGGTGAAAGTTACAAGAGGTGGGATGATTACATATCGGTATGATAATGCATTAATCCTAATTTAGTGTCAGAAAGTTCAAATAGTCCAGTGTTGGAATTGTCCAGGGAAAAGGAGTTGTCAAAGGGCATGTGGTGGGTCGGCAGTACGGGCCAGGAATCCGGGCAGAGTTGTCATAGGGCAGGTGGTTGGTCGCTAGGCTGTACGGGCCAGGAATCCAGGTAGGGGGACAGTAATAGGCGATGATAGGGCAGTCATAGGGATGGGACTTCAGGTGAGATGGGTGAGAAGAGGGCCAAGCACACAGATGGCTGATGACTGGTGATGATATGCCTCACAAGTGAGGTAAGGGGGAAGAAAGAGATAATACCCTGCCTCTCACAGCTAGCAGCCGTGGCCTACTGGTTAGCACTTCGTACTTGTGTAACCGGAGGGTTGCCGGTTTGAACCCCGACCAGTAGGCCATGGCTGAAGTGCCCTTGAGCAAGGCACTTAACCCCTCACTGCTCCCCGGGCGCCGCTGTTGTTGCAGGCAGCTCACTGCGCCAAGATTACTGTAGTGTGTGCTTCACCTCACTGTGTGTTCACTGTGCGCAGTGTGTTTCACTAATTCACGGATTGGGATAAATGCAGAGACCAAATTTCCCTCACGGGATCAAAAGAGTATATATACATATACTTATATACAGTAATACCCTGCCACTCACAGCTAGCAGTCCTACTCATACAGTAATACCCTGCCTAGTTCAGTTAGCAAAGCTTATACTGGATTTATTATGACTTTATTTCCCTTTGTGAAAGAGTGTGTGTGTGTGTGTGTGTGTGTGTCAGGGTACATGCCTTTAAACACGTGGGGTCGTCTTACACATGATTTGCTGTGTCCGCATATGGTTTTCCCAAATCTTCTGCATGTGTGTGTTGGGTGTGTGTGAGTGGTGGGCCGTGAGATATAGCAGCGAGATTCTCTAGTCTGTCTGCTCTAACTGGTCCGCTGTGATGGCGGAACTCTAGGCCAGTTTAATCCAGAACTCTAACTGCTCCTCTGTGACGGCGGAACTCTAGGCCAGTTTAATCCAGAACTTTCCATAATTTCTCTTAGCACTCTTCTGCTGTCATCTTGACTGTTGCGCCCTTTTTGTGTTCTGGAGCAGTGATCCTACCCTTTTTGTGTTTCGGAGAAGTGATCCTACCCTTTTTGTGTTCCAGGGCAGTGATTCTACTCGAACAGCAAGTTCCTGTGGCTATTTTACAATAACCAATAAGCAATAACCCTGCTGTGCTCAGAGGGGCATTCGCCCTATTAGGAGTATACTGTATGTTTATCAAAATGATTTTGGAAATATTATTTTAAGGAAAAAAACTCTTAATATTGTATTATCACTATGCAAGATTTTCACCTTAATATACCCTTTATGAAGCCAATTTGATGGTAAACTTGTAATAGGCGAATCGGTCACCTCAGCATAGATGTAGTTGCTACTGAGAAAACCAGCCATGCAACTTCAAGAACGGCGGCCCGACAAATCTTGCAGGAATCGTGAAACATTACCTTGTCAGTAGATAGCTTTTTGGAGTTTTTGCCTGTTGTTAACCATCATCCATTTTTGTCCCCTGGACTATAAATTGGCCTTTAAAGTCCCCCAAAATGGAAGTTCAGATATTTGAAAAGGTTACTCAAGTTCAGTAACGAATTACATTTACCTCCTTACTGTCCACCACTTGCTCTAACTGCCCCTCTGAGAGAGTCTTGATCTCTTACTACCCGTCTGTGAGAGTGGTGATCTCTGTAACTGTCCCTCTCTGTGATTCTGTGAGTGATCTGGTGACCTCTACTCTAACTGCCCCTTAGTGATGGTGTTTACATGCACTTCAGTATCCTGTATCCAGTATGTTCAGGATTTTGAAGTATCCCGGTTTTGTATCTGTGCATTTGAACATCATATCCCGATTGCAGAACCCTGGATAAGCCCTTATCCCAGTTTGGATTGACGCGGTTATGGTAGGTGGAGTACTCTGAAAGAAACAGGGATACTGTTCTATGTATACACCTTAACCCGGCTTCTCATGCAAGTGTGTGACTGTGCTAATAGAATTGATGTTATTGTTGGTAGCCAGGATACTGGTATTCATCACATATACAGGGTTATTAATAACCGGGTTTCTCTGTCAACACTGTGTCTCTGTGTCGTCATGTAAACACCATATCCCTGTGTCGTCATGTAAACACCATTTCCTGTGTCGTCATGTAAACACCATATCCTGAATATGATAAAAATGGGGATAAGCCTCACACCCGGGATACTGGAGTGCATGTAAACATAGTCGTGGGAGTGGTGATGTTTACTCTGCACTAACTGTGAGAGTGGTGATGTTTACTGTGACTGCTCTGTGGGAGTGGTGATGTTTACTGTGACTGCTCTGTGGGAGTGGTGATGTTTACTCTGCTCCAGCTGTGTGAGTGGTGATGTTTACTCTGACTGCTCTAACTGTGAGTGGTGATGTTTACTGTGACTGCTCTGTGGGAGTGGTGATGTTTACTGTGACTGCTCTGTGGGAGTGGTGATGTTTACTCTGCTCCAGCTGTGTGAGTGGTGATGTTTACTCTGACTGCTCTAACTTTGAGAGTGGTGATGTTTACTGTGACTGCTCTAACTTTGAGCTGCGGTCTGCGGTCAGATGGTCCATAAATGATGTCCTGTGTCCTCTCCTCTCCTCCACCACTCTTCCCTGACCTCCATGGCAACAGTCATGAGGTCAAAGAAAGAAGTGATGGAGAATGTATTGGGATTTGGAAAAGACCAAAGCGAAACAGCTGATCTGACCACAGCCCTGATCTCGGCTTGAACTGACCCTTTGGGGCACTGCAGACTCTGTCTGTCCATCTGACCTGTCTGTCTGACTGACTATCTGTCTGACTGTCTGTCTGACTTGATTGACTGACGTGTCTGACTGGTCTCCTTTCATGTGAAAAAACACTCAGACACACAATATTTGTTTCTCTCGGAATTATTTAATAAGCTATTCATTAATATGCTAATAACACTTTTACAAATCAAAATAACGAGACCATCAACGTTCCTCAGTATAATTCACACGTTTGACACTTACGTCAGGAATGGCATCACCTTGATGCTTTTCTGTACACTGTATTTACAAGGCTGATTCCAGCGCAGGGGCACCCCCTACGGGACACACAGAGAGGCACAGGAGGGAAGACTGGCACGGGCAAACCCACAAGGACGTGTGGCTGTGTGTGTGTGTGTGTGTGTGGTTTGGCAGGCCCACACTGTCCTTGTACGGTAAATGGAACTGGGCAGTGTAAAATGGACCTGGAGCTGGCCCTTAGGAAGACTGGCATCTCATTCAACCAATCACATTTTAAGTTTAATTAGTCATAATCTCCCTTAGCCAATCATCTCTGCATATTGGCGTAACAGGAAGTGTGTGAGTGAATAGCCTCAGGGGCAGTGTATGTTTGTGTGTGTGTGTGTGGGGGGGGGGCTTTAAACCTCAGACTGGCAGCACCAGCTGAAGAGCGTTATTGCAGAACTGCCCCTCCAGCTGCTGAGGGTTATGGCAGGACTGCCCCCCCCCCCCTTCCCACTGCCACACTGTTGCCCCTCCCCTCTGGCACATGTTGTCCCCTGTGTGCAGATGCCCTCTTGTATGGGCAGCAGGAGGGTAGAACCAGCAGAGCAGCATACGGGTCATTATAACGGAACGCAGCGGGGCAGCCGGGGGGGGGGGGGGGCAGCTCGGCCGCACTGCACAGTGTGCTAGTCATGGTTAGCATCGACGTTAGAGTTAAACTCTGAGGAGAAGGTGGACGCCGGGCGTTAGAGTTAAACTCTGAGGAGAAGGTGGACGCCGGGGCGTCGGGGACTGGGCAGCAGGTCTGCACCGGGTCACTCGTGCTTCAGATATTGCTCAGAAGGGAAGATGAGTACAAAGGGTTAATGGACGTCCACGCTGCTTCTGAAACAGCCTGGGCCGTCGTCTGAGACATGCTAGGCACATCCTCCACATCCTGCGGACAAGAAGCCAAACTAGATTGGGACTACACGGCAGATTAAACTATAATCCAACAGCTAGCATCCGCGTCTGTCAGGGATGAGCAGAATCGCACTCACTCCGACAGAAGAGACGAAAAGAAAACTTAGTCTTCACAAGGCACAATAAACACACAACCTGGACCGTGACCGGACACGCGCGCCGCACCGCACACACGCCCCAGCGCTACGGGACAGAACAATCAGGACCAGGTGATTGAAACAGGAAGGGTAGAGAGCAGTGGAACTGTCCTTCAGGAAGGGTAGAGGGCAGTGGAACTATTCTTCAGGAAGGGTAGACCGCAGTGGAACTGTCCTTCAGTTGTGTGTGTGTGTGTGTGTGTGTGTGTGTGTGTGTGTGTGTGTGTGTGTGTGTGTGTGTGTGTGTGTGTGTGAGGGCAAGGGCTACTTGACGTGGGAGAGGGAGGAGGACGACTGAAGGAGTCTCATGTAGGTGAATATCCCTGGAGGGGTCAAAGGGAGTGTGGGGGGGGGGGCTCAGCTGGCCAATCACAGCTCAGATTTCTCCTCCAGCTCTATCTGGGCGCTCGTGTCCAAGGGGTCTTCCTGAGGGAACACCACGTAGCACAGCTTCTGTCCAACGTACGTCAGCACCTCTGCAACACAGCCAATCACAGAACACGTCAGCAGCGGCAGCCAATCACAGCACACATCAACAGCAGACAATCACTACAGACAGATACCCACCTATCGCATCACAGATCTGGGTCTACCTGTTACAACAGTTATTAACCAATCACAACTGATAGATATCACATCACAACAGAGACATTAAGCAGTCACAACTGATAGATATCACAACACAACAGAAATATTAACCAATCACAACTGATAGATATCACAACACAACAGAGATATTAACCAGTCACAACTGATAGATATCACAACTCAACAGAGATCCTGGCAACCTGTTGCAATCCATGATGTTCGTGAGCCAACAGCCTGCAGACAAACTCTAAGTTAAGACATGACAGCAAGCAGACAGTAGAGGGCGCTAGAGATCAGTGCTGAGGACAGACGGCCTCACTCACCCACCACATGAGGTAAGATGTAGGTGTGTGTGTGTGTGTGTGTGTGTGTGTTTGTGTGTGTCTATGTGTGCATGTGTGTGTGTGTGTGTGTGTATGTGTGTGTGTGCATGTGTGTATGTGTGTGTGTGTGTGCACGCTTCACTCACCCACTATGGAGTTCATCCACTGGGGCTTGTTCTCCCAGTAGACACCGAAGAAGTAGATGGGCACCCCGGTCAGCATGATGACCAGCCCCATACCACAGACCACAGGCTCCGAGTACAGGCTGAAGACCAGCAGCACCGCCCAGAACAGCAGGTAACTCAGAGGGACCAGCAGGTTCACCTGGACACACACAGCCATGCACACACACACACACACACACACACACACACACACACACACACACACACACACACACACACACACAAGAAAGAGAGACAGAGAACAGTCAGTACTCCTATTCTTCAAGCTGAAGCGTTATTAATGTTCTGATGCGTTCATTAATTAAGCGTTATTAATGTTCTGCGGCTTTCATTAATTAAGCATTATTAATGTTCCGATGCTTTAATTAATTAAGCATTATTAATGTTCTGATGCTTTCATTAATTAAGTGTTATTAATGTTCTGATGCTTTCACTAATTACATTTAAAGTCCCTATATGTACAAGCATCTGCTAAAAGGACAACAAGGTGTCTGGAGAGGGGAGAGATTTATCTAAATAAATAAATAAATAAATAAATAAATAAATAAATAAATAAATCTGCTTCGCCACAGCTCTCTGCTAAAATGCTTGTGGTAAACTATAAAATGTGAGTTTTCCCAGCACCATAATCGTGACACAGCAGTATATGGTAACCCTGACACAGCAGTCTATGGTAACCCTGACACAGCAGTCTATAGTAACCCTGATACTGACCCTACATTTGGTGTCACCTTCTGATGAACTTACAGCACTGCAACATTCTGCCTTGTGCTGATTCTTTAGAGAGCATTTCTTATTTCAATACACGCATACACTTCACACATACACATACATACTCCACAAATAACTGTATTTCAGGCCAAGCAGCTGTCGGTCAGTTGGTTTGTCCCAATACTGTACATACCACTGCTGAGTGGGTTAGTAACTGAGCTTGCATTCCTGGGTCAGTTTCTCTCATTCACAAACTAGGGATGTAATGGTTATCGGTAAACCACAATAAAATTTTCGACGATAACAAATACCGTTTTAATTTTAATTTTAATTATCTTAATTACCGAGGTGAGAAAAAATGTGTGTGGAATTCTTTCCAGCATCATCCGAGTCCCCCAAAGTAGGCACCCAGGCGCAGCATGCAGCGTGGGATTAATGTGTGTTTGAAATCAGATGCCACTGCTACACATACTTAAGGATGACTGCAAACACAAATAAACCTGGCTAGATATGTGGATCTGCGGTGCATTTTCACAGGCATACTCTCACAGGAGTGGTTCTCCATTGAATCTACCAAATGTATAGGGTAGGATAAGTGACATAACACTTTTGAGCATTTTTACTTTTTTACCACTCATCTAATATGACTGCACAGTTGCCTACTGCATCTTGGAGGTTTGTTGTGATAAACACTCGTGGCATCTACTAGCCACAGCTAACAATAACTTGTGACGGCCATTTATGTTGTAAAATATTAAAATTATCAGAAGTTGACTTGACTGGTTTAAACTGTGGCCTATGCTTTTCTTGTCCCCCATGCCTGCTTCATTTATCCCAACCAGGAGGGACGCATGAAACATTATGCGCGTTCCGCTTTTGTTGAAATGATTCCTGAACTGTTTTGTTTAGAGCTAAAAATGCAACTAGGACTAGGACAGGGGAGGTTTAGGTTGCCAGTGACAAAAATAACTTTCAGTGTGGTACAATCTTTTGGTCTTTTTTGTCTAGAAGTGTTTAAATCGTCCCGGCTCTCCCTTATGGTAAGCTACTTGTTAGCAACAGGCATACACAAATTTCAATGCAAATGTGAATCCAGTGTAAAACTAACCGCAAGACACACACACACACACATACACACAAACCTTAATGGGCCGGACGAGGTTGGGCTTCTTCCAGCGGTACACGAGCAGGCCAGCGATGGTGACCCCATAAGAGAGGTAGTTAATGAAGGACACGTAGTTGATGAGGTCATGAGTCTCACCGATACACAGGATCAGGATGGTAGCACTGCACTGCGCGCACACACACACACACACACACACACACACACACACACAAACACATACAAATATATATATACACCAATACACAGGATCAGGATGGTGGCACTGCACACAAGAGAGGGAGAGAACATGAACACACACACACACACACACACATACACACCAGATACCACAAATATCACAATAAACAAAACACCTATCACAAGTGTGTGCCTTGTGTGTGTGTGTGTGTGTGTGTGTGTGTGTGTGTGTGTGTGTGTGTGTGTGTGTGTGTGTGTGTGTGTGTCTTACACAGACGAGCAGGGCAGGAATAGGGGTGCAGTTCTTCACATGGATCATGGCCAGCAGGTAGGGCAGGTGACCCTCTCTAGCTCCGGAGAAGCACAGCCTACACCACAGCACACACACATTATCACACACACACACACACACACACACACACACACACACGTCACGTTAGCAATGGTGGAGAAGCACAGCCTACACTACAGTACAAACACACACGTCACGTTAGCAATGATCATTTGGTACCCAGAGATGTGTATGTGTGTCACTCTAGTGAGGTGTGTGTGTTACCTTGACGAGGTGAACAGGTAGCCATTGATGCCCCCAAACGTGGACAGTGCAACTGAGATGGGCATGATCCAGGAGAACATACCCAGCAGCTTCTCCCCAAAGGTCTGACACACACACACACACACACACACACACACGCACAGAGAGAGAGAGATTATTAGTGTTTACATTGGTTGCTCTGGTTACCAGCGGAGCGTTAACAGATGCAGCATCATCTCTCCATGGCAACCGGAGGTGTGAGCGTGCCGAGTGGACTTACCACAGCGACGGCGTTGGATGCGAGCAGCTCCTCGGGGGTCATGGAGGAGAAGTAGGCGATGTTGGTCAGCGTGTATACAAGCGTCACCAGGGGGATGGAGATGTAGATCGCCCGCGGCAGGTTCCTGACCACACACACACACATCAGCACACACACGCACACACACATCAGCACACACACACACACACACATCAGCACACACACACACACACACACATCAGCACACACATCAGCACACACATCAGCACCCCGCGCACACACACACATCAGCACACCACACACACACACATCAGCACACCACACACACATATCAGCACACACACACACAGCACACCACACACACACACACATCAGCATCCCACACACACGCACATCAGCACCCCCCCCCCCCAACGACACACACACACATCAGCACACCAAACACACATCAGCACCCCCCACACACACACACACATAGGCACACACATCAGTACCCCACACAAGCATATAAAAATGTTAAAGATGAAAACGCTTCTTTTTTTGATTCCATCTTTGTACCACATTGTCTTACAACCTTTTGACATCTGGCAGTGTCATTTTCAGTCAGAACATATTGGTCAAGAGGAAATCAACATTAAATCAATAATTGCCAGGGACATGAATCACTTTGTTCCTAACTGTAAGTACTGTGTGTGTGTGTGTGTGTGTGCTCACTTGCGTGGCTCCACCACCTCCTCGGTGACGTAGTTGAGGAAGTTCCAGCCACTGAAGGCGAAGGACGCCTGGAGGAAGGCCAGAGCGATCTGACCCACCGATGGCTCGCGAATGAACTCAAAGGCTACAGACGGCCGCAGCGAATCGTAGTAGCCTGCAAAGGGATCAAGAGAGACACCATGGGTCAAGCAGGGTCGGGCCACTCACCGCAAACACTGTCTTGAGAAGGATCCTTAAAATGCCAGAATGCAGCTGCTCCTGTGTTAGTCTATGCTACAGTGGAGAGGATCACTCTGTTTTATTAGGGTAGTTGGATGATCGTGATGTTGGTCTATGCTACGCTACAGTGGAGAGGATCGCTCTGTTTTATTAGGCTAGTTTGATGATCGTGATGTTGGTCTATGCTACGCTACAGTGGAGAGGATCACTCTGTTTTATTAGGGTAGTTTGATGATGGTTTTATGGTAGTTTCATGGTTCAGTGCTGTAAATGTGGCCTGTTTGTTTGTTAGTGAGGCAGCAGTGAAGAACCGGGGTGTGTGTGCTAATAATCGTAGCATTCGCTAACTCAGACAAAAGGCTGCAGCAGAAATACTGTAATGAGGAGTTTGTGTGTGTGTGTATGTGTGTGGACAGTAGAGTGCAGAGACACGACAGTAGAGTGCAGAGACACACACTCACTCCGTTATGAGAGAGGCTTGTGTGAGATGCTCTGTTGAGCTTTGGGAAGTTGTCGAGTTGTCACTAAGTTGGGCAAGAGTCGCCTCCCAAAAGCACAAGCCCACTTTGTGCTACTGATGTTTATGCCGCTTAAACACAGGCCAGTGCCCACCAGACAAGCCATTCAGCAGGCGTGAGAGGAGTGTGTGTGTGTGTGTGTGTGTGTGTGTGTGTGTGTGACAGGACTTAGGATGCAGTCAAATTTAAATGAACTCCAGAGGAAATTAGTTTGGCTTCACTGATTCTCTGGCCTGCATAAAACCGCCATCACACACACACACACACACACACACACAAACACAAAGGACATTAGCATGGGAACATAAAAGATGCATAAACTTTCCTTCTCCCTCTCTCACACACACACGGACAAAAATACACATGGAAGAGTATTATTGACCCCTACATCTGAAATCTGCATAAAAAACACACACACAAACAGTCTAGCGTGGCAACATTGTTCTTCCAGTCTTCATAAACCACTTGCACACACACACACACACACACACACATACACACTGTAGTGTGCCATCACTGAGTCCAAATGTCTCCAATGAAGTGTGAAGTTCACACACACAGAGCTTGTTTGGACGATTCCTCTCTCTGTCAGTTTGAGAGATCTCCTCTGTGTGGGTGATGTCTGTGTGGATCTGTGTATGTCATTCAATGGGCCTATGTGTGTATATCTGTGGGATTTGATGCTGTCACAGTGTGTGACTGTGACTAGGTGTGTGTGTGTGTGTGTGTGTGTGTGTGTGTGTGTGTGTGTGTGTGACGGTCCTGTGAGTTGATTCTCCAGATTCTCCTTGAGTTTGTGTGAGCAGGCGTGTGTATGTGAGTGTGTGTGTGTGTGTGTGTGTGTGTGTGTGTGAGAGTGTTTGTGTGTGTGGCAGTTGATTCTCCAGTGACCTGTTGAGTTGGCCTGGCTTCCCCTCAGGTCCTCAGTTGACCACAGTGGCCTCTGTGTCTGTGCGCTTGATTGGCCAGAGTGCCTGCAGTGTGCCTAATTGGCCACTAGAAGTCAGCACATCTCACTTCTCCCTCTGCACTCATCACTCATGTGAGAGTGAGACGGTCAACACGACACTGCAGGCAGGTGACTGGACATATCACACTCTGGACATATTTATGTATGCTGATACCAGCAGGCTGTTTATGTACCGCAGCAGTGTTTGTGTGTGTGTGTGTGTATGTGTGTGTGTGTGTGTGTGTGTGTGTGTGTGTGTGTGTGTGTTAGGAGGGTACAGGAGGGTATCACATATATGACCTTTGGCCTTTCAACAGAAATGATGATGAGCATGTGACTCAAGTAAGAAAGGGAGGAGAGGAGATGAGAGGAGGGGAGAGAGGGAGGAGAGGAGAGGAGAGAGGGAGGAGGAGGGGAGAGAGAGAGAGGGAGGAGAGGAAGGTTGTTATCGTTTTGGCCTTGCTTCCACACGAACACAGCACATTAGGTGACCAAAAATTATAACTTTCGAAAACTCGACTTGACCTACTTGGACGCCCTCAACTTGACCTACAATTACACATAACAAACAGGTACTGTGCAGCGCCAATAGCTTATCATGACTTGGTTAACAGTTTTTTTCCTATATTTTCTCGATGCCTTCTAGGTACTGTCAGTGACTTATGCGAGAGAACTAGTCAGAAGTTATTAGGGAAGTGCGGTTAAGTTTAAATTAATTTGTGCGTAGTGCTGGTCTCATTCATTTTTTTCACATCTTACAACATACATCAATGCATTCATAGTCTAGTGAAGTCAGATATGAGCCTTCAAGTCGCTTAGAAATCATGTTAAGCCTACAGTAGATGCGCGCTAAATGCTAATGCGCGATTTGATTCAGGCAAAAAGTATCGACTTTTAGTAACGAAGGTAAATGGCATTATAGCAATTTTACAAATGTGGCGACAGAATAGTCTAGAACTTGGGTATGCCCACTAGCTTTTGTAGCCTATGCACTTGCGGGGATAGCCAACAACTAATGTAAATTACAGACTATAAACAAAGTAAGTAAAGGAGATTATTTGCACCTGCGTTCACCAAATAAAGGAATGGACTGCACCCTTCACAAACCGTAAAAATTAACTTTATTAGTTTTACAGTTGAAAACTGAATTGTGCTCAGGAATGCTTTACTCACGCGACTGCTTCGGGGAATGCATAGACTGTATAGAATCGTAAAGCATCTGCACCACCAGACCGCATGGCAACATCTACTTGCCTGGCATATGCACATATGCAGCGTTTTCGCCCATTTTCACCTCTTCGTGAGGACGTGAGAACTTTCTCAAAGGGCTCGTTAAAGATACGAAGACGGTAAGAAAAAATATCGCAGTCATTGTCGTGTAACTGAGGCCTGAGAGAGGAGGAAGAAGTGTGTGTGTGTGTGTGTGTGTGTGTGTGTGTGTGTGTGTGTGTGTGTGTGTGTGTGTGTGTTTGTTTGTGTATATGTGTGTGTGTGTGTGTGTGTATGTGTGTGTGTGTTTGTTTGTGTATATATGTGTGTGTGTGTGTGTGTGTGTATATATGTGTGTTTGTGTATGTGTATCCGTGTGTGTGTGTGTATATATGTGTGTGTGTGTGTGTGTATATATGTGTGTTTGTGTATGTGTATCCGTGTGTGTGTGTGTATATATGTGTGTGTACTCTATGTCTTTGTGTCATGGCGGCGGAGCAGAGCGCCACACTAGGCCAAGCAAACACCCGTCGTAACTGCCGCCGTTAATGTAGAGAATTTTCCGACATGATTTTACGCACAGCACTCATTGTTATGTGTTTGATAACATCCATCAAAGTTGCCTTTAAGCAGGCAATACAAAGCGGTACAATTTACACCATGCGCAAATCCTGTGTGTGTGTGTGTGTGTGTGTGTGTGTGTGTGTATAAATGTGTGTGTGTGTGTGTGTGTCACCTCTGCAGATCTGCACCAGGCCCACTATGATGATGAGGCAGAGGGCCAGTAGTTTCCCCACGGTGAAGAAGTCTTGGATACGCGTGGCCCAGCGCACACTGGAACAGTTCACCCACGTCAGGAACACTAGCAGGGATACACACACACACACACACACACACACACACACACACACACACACACACACACACACACACACACACACACACACACACCACACACACACACACACAAGTTAAATACATAATAACATAGTACAGTGCAATTACAGCTTTATTTAACCTGTACATTTAGAGTGCTCCTCCCACACACACACACACACACACACACACACACACACACACACACACACAGACTTAACTAATAACTAATACAGCACACACACACACACACAGACTTAACTAATAACTAATACAGCACACACACACACACACACACACACACACACACATAACTAATACAGCAAGAATATGGGCTTAAGCGAATGGAGCACATCTCTCCCTTCTCTCTCTCCCTTCTCTCTCTCTCTGATTTACTGCAGAGCCACAGCTAGCATGCAAACATTTTGATCTCTGTTAGCACAGCTCTAAAAATAATGAAGGGTCAGTCTGTGCCCTAACACACACACACACACACACACACACACACACACACACACAAAAACTAAAACATTAACATAAAAACAAACACACTTAAAGCATGTGCGCACACACAAACACACACACACAGAGTGGGAAGAGACTGTGTGGTGTGTGTGTGTGTGTGTGTGTGTGTGTGTGTGTTTGTGTGTGTGTGTGTGTGTGGCCGCTCCTTACTCTTATAATCCTCTGACAGGCCTGCTTCAGTGGAACTGCGTAAGTGGAATCACATGTTTCTTGGGGAACACGTTACACTGTAGCGCGGCTAATCAGGAAGGCATGATGTGGCTGGAAAAACTCTCTCTCTCTCTCTCTCTCTCTCTCTCTCTCTCTCTGTGTGTGTGTGTGAGTGGTGAGAATGACTTTCCTTCATATGTGTGACGTGGATCTGAACCAAATGGGATTCAAAGTCATGAGCATTCAGCTCAACCGGTCACACACACACACACACACAGACACACGCACACACACACACACACACACACACACACACACAATCAGAGACTCCAGACAGAGCACAGGCAGCAGAGTCTCTCTCTCTCTCTCTCTGTCTCTCTCTCTCTCTCTCACACACACACACACACACACACACACACACACACGCACACACACGATCAGACTCCAGGCATTAGTGGCCTTGAGAAAGAAAGAAAAAGTGTTTGTTTCCCCATTAGCAAGCTGATAGCATGTTGTTTTAGTCCTAAATCCTGTCCGCAATGCTGCCAGGATGGCCAGATTTTTCTAAGTGGAATGTTAACAGTTACATTGACCTACATGTATTCATCTCCCAAACACATCTCCCCGGGTCAGCCAAAAAGTGCGTTGAAACACACCGAAGCGACGCCGAGCGTACGTTCTGCGCGCGTGTGAGATGTAATACGTTTCCATAACAGCAAGCGGCCCTAAAAGATTCAGAGCCAAAAAGATTGTCTAGTTACCAAGAATAATCATAAAAGGATTCGCCAATTGAACGAAATGGCACTAGTTTCGGACTTCTCTGATTAAGAAATAAGAAAATATAAATATATATTATGTACTATTTTATTGTTATTTTCGCCCGTTAACTGAGCTAGCTAGCTAACGTTAGCACAGTAAACGAAAAATGAAAGGAAACTGCTAGTGATGTTCACTAGCTAGGTAGCAACTAAGGACTTTGGTTAAACTTGTATATTGTTGCAAACTAACGTGAAATAACTTACGTTCAGCAACTTTGTGGTAGTCTACTAGCCTGATGAGCCAGACCCACATCAAGATGTAGGGTCTGGGAGCTCACCATTGGTAGTGCTCAATCTGAGGGGCGGGATAAACGGTTGTCTTTCAAATTCCCTCTGCACGCAATAGGATAGCGCTACAACTCATGAGTCTCATGGTTTTCCCCACCAGCGGTGCTAGTTGATCAAACGTTTGCCAAGTAAAAAAAAAAGCTTAACTCGAGTTGCGCTGTTCGCCAGCAGCAGCATCCATCTTCATTGTTTTCAAGTAGCACGGAATTCACACGGAACCGCTGCAACTCTGTCGTCATTATGTTAAGCCCTCCTACCGACTCTATACAAGATGTGATTGGCCTGATCGAAGTTTGATTTTTCCAGCTCGGAAGCCAATGGAGAGTTGCTAGACTACCCTGGCTGCAAATTACATTTGCTGCCGCTAGGGTGTGTCTAGATTTCTAGGCTAGTAGCCTACTAGTTCTAGCAAAAATATTTTAGGATAGTTCATCAAAATGGGTTCATAACTTACATCGCTGAATGTATGGCTAGCAATCAGATTGATCATTGAGGCCGACTGCCACTGAATGTCAAATCGGCCAAAATGTACGCCGACGGCTCCTCCGACTGACGACAGCACGGGACACACAAAACAGACTCAAGTCCCCGACCTCGCTTGACTGTCCGACGACGTCCAACACCCGATAATCGGCTTGGTGTGTCCCGCCCTTAAGGTATTAACATTTAAACATTTCAGAGCTGCCAACTTTTCAAAAAACCTTGGAGTGAGATTTGGTGAATTGGTAAATTGTAATCCTTACCAAACTAAATATAAATAAACATTTTTGGTTATTGGCTGAACCTGCGTTCCTGTCATGTTGTGTCATTCTAGGGGGGTCCGGGGGCATGCTCTCCCAGAAGAAAATGTATTTGGTAAGGTCTGCTGTTTATATTTGATGCAGGGTTTGCCATGTGTTTAGTGTAGTTTGTGAGATATTTCACCAAGAGTAATGGGTGTGCAGAGCTGAGTTTGTGAGATATTTCACCAAGAGCTGCGTGCAGACTTACGGACCATTTACCAAAGCAACTTGACACTTCAGCGTGTGAAATCGCGGGTGTGGCGTGAGAGCGTGTCAATCAAATGAGTGAGTCTCATGGCCATTGCGTGAGAGTTGCCAGCTCTGACATTTAAACCAAAGTACCGAGTTAAAGCTACAGCATTAGAATAATGTTTAAGCTACAGTGCAGAGGGGACTATAGCTAAGAATCACCACTGCATTTGTCAAATCCCAATACTAGAGGATAGAAGTGCCTACATTATGATGCCTCATTATGATTTATGATTTCTTAAGCATGATCATCATGATTACATATATTTAAGGTTAATCGCTCACGAGTTCATCATGTTTGTGGCCCCTCAGCTAAAGTAGTGAATAATGACGTGTTTAGAGAACTGCACAAGTTGTGTTCAGTGATGACCACATTTTTATCAGAAAAAGAAATAATCATGATCATGCTTAAGAAATCATGATTCATAATGATGTGCCCACCATACCTAATGCTTTAGTTGATGTGCTGTTCATGTATGAGGTCACAAATGACAGACTATGAACTCATGTCAAAAATTACAGACTATGAACTCATGTAAATTCCTGATGATTCATGAGATATTAACGAATGAAGTTATACATAAATCATGCATTAATTCATGTACCCTTACCGTAAAGTGTTTAATTGGAAGTGTTGAATTAAATTCCTTACTTCCTCAAGACAGTCACTGATTGCAGATGATGCCAACACAGACTCCAATCAGAGACTCTTTCTCTTGAGAAATTTTAAAATGTAATGAGGAATTTAATCTTGACAGAACACTTCTAAAAAACCTTTTATGGAGTTTGTTTTAACCTTTGCTATGACCTGCTGGTTTAACAACATCATTGTGACATCTGTTAAACTCGTCCACAGCGTTGGGTATGGTAATGAAGTCAGCGGTCAGAGCCACCCAGAGGGCCATTTTGGCAGACATCACACCCTCCACCCCCCACACACACTCAAGCTTCTGCCATCAAGGAGGAGGTGTGTTTCTCTGAAGCCGGCCAAATTAAACAGATGCCTGCCATCATTTGTCCCGTCAGCTGTAGGATTTCTGAACAAGCTGTAGGTCAAGGTTCTATGATTGCGTGTTTATGAGTGCTGACTACTTGTGAACCAAATTGCTGCACAGGGACATTAAATATGATCCAATCCAATCCAAAGCCACCGCTGTTACTCCACCCTCATCAGTGCTGTGGTCAACCCAACCCTCTCCTCTTTTCCCCTCTCCTCTCTTCCCCTCTCATACTCTCTCCTCTCTTCCCCTCTCCTCCCCTCCTCTCCTCCCCTTTCCCCTCCTCTCCTCTCCTCCCCTCCTCCCCTCCCCTCTCATCCAATCCTCTCCTCTTCTCCTTCCCTCTTCTCCCCTCCTCTCCTCCCCTTTCCCCTCCTCTCCTCTCCTCCTCTCCTTCCCTCCTCTCCTCCTCCTCCCCTCCTTTCTTTTCCTCTTCTCCTCCCCTCTCCTCCCCTCTCCTCCACTCCTTCCATTTCCTTCTCTCTACTCCTCCTCTCTTCTCTCTTCTCCTCCCCTCTCCTTCTCTCCTCTCCTCCTCTCCTCTGTTCTTGTTATCTGCTCATCTGTACTCCATCAGGCTAACTACATGTATAATCACGCAGCCCATGCAGCAGCCCAAGCCACAGATTAAAGACGTGGTTTCCCCTGAAGCCAAGTCCACACCACACCTCTCACTACTGACTGGAGGTCATCTGGGTCCACACCTCTCACTAATGACTGGAGGTCATCTGGGTCCACACCTCTCACTACTGACTGGAGGTCATCTGAGTCCACACCTCTCACTACTGACTGGAGGTCATCTGGGTCCACACCTCTCACTACTCACTGGAGGTCATCTGAGTGCTTCCCAATCAACCATTAGGACAGTGATGGCCAGTGTTGCCACAGTTACCTTGAAAAAGTAATCTGATTACTGATTACTCCTTTAAAAAGTAACTTAGTTACTTTACTGATTACTTGATTTTACAAGTAACTAAGTTAGATTACAAGTTACTTTATTAGTTACTTTCAGCAGCTGCTGACAACACCCCCACCGCCTCAACATATGATACAACAATGATAACCGGTTTTGCCAATACTCACTATACTGGAAGTGCATTTTAACAGTAATGCCAACAATGTATAGCAGACATCCCAACCTAACCTACTTAGATACTGAAATGCAGATGCTTGTTCAATAATGTCTAGTCAGTACACCAAATAAGGAAGGCCTATTGATATAAATTGTGATAGTAAAATATGTAGATTTTGGTAGTTTGGACTTTTCATGTAGCCTTGGCAACTAGCCATCTAGTATAGGCCTGAGTAATATGCAAATTAAATTACACTTGTTAAACTCACCTCAACAAGTCTTTTGCAATCATTTAACCCTCCGTGAGCAATGCTAAAGTCACTGTTACAAACAGTGCAGTGTGCAATACTATCATTATGTTTTACTCTTATGAGACAATTGGGTACACTTTTGTGTAGTCTGATGTGAAATGGGTCTTAAATGTTCCTTTTTGAGGGGCACTGACTCCATGACGCTCCTGTTCCTAGATAAACTAACTGAACTGATTAATTAAGCTCGGGAGAAAAGAGATATAAGCCCACCTACACTAAAAACTGATTGGTTGATTTAGCAAAACAGACCAGGATGCTCTTGGATGCGCTTGCAGGCACACACGCACCACTCCTCTCTCTCTCCCTCTCCGTTGTGTGCGCATTAAACTTAGATGCACACGCGATTTGAAGTCCGGTCTGGCTTGCGTGCTCTTGTTCGCTCTAGGTTCCGGGAGATTTTATGTAATGACTTCGCCAGACAAAAGGAGCTGGTAGCTAGGCAATTACAATAGAATAGGCACCCCTCATGTCTTTGTAGCCTAATTTGCATTCGGTTTGCAGTAGTAGTTTAATATTTAGTCACATAGGACTTGGCTGATTTTTTCCTCCACCACTAGGTCTACACGAACATTGTTGACAGTGTAGGTCCCGCCCCTTCCTTGATTTTAATTGGCTAGCTAGAGAGAAGTGACATTGACAAACCAATCAGGAACTGAGAAATCAAACTCCTTCCGTTTCATGCAAACTCCCTTCCGTTTCATGCAAACTCTCTCACACACACCACTATACTCTCTCACATATACTACTATACTCTTTCGCATACACCACTATACTCTCTCACATTCACTACTATACTCTCTTGCATTCACTACTATACCTTCTCGCATACACTACTAAACTCTCTCACATAGACTACTAAACTCTCTCGCATACACTATTATACTCTCTCGCATACACTACTAAACTCTCTCGCATACACTACTATACTCTCTTGCATACACTAGTATACTCTCTCGCATACACTACTATACTCTCTCTCACATACACTACTATACTCTCTCACATACACTACCAAACTCTCTCACATACACTACTATACTCTCTCACATACACTACTATAGTCTCTCACATATACGACTATACTCTCTCACATACACTACTATAGTCTCTCACATACACTACTATATTCTCTCACATGTACTACTAAACTCTCTCACATACACTACTATACTCTCTCACATACACTACTATACTCTTTACTCTCTCACATACACTACTATACTCTCTCACATTCACTACTATACTCCTTCACATACACTACTATACTCTCTCACATACACGACTATACCCTCTCATACATACATGTAAAAGGACTATAATAGTGAGTGTGCATGAGTATAGTGGTGTATGTGCAAGGTTATGATAGTGTGTGTAAGACCAAGTATGAATTAAGGCCTAGACGACCCCTCATAGTATAGAAGTACTTTTGGTATTCCTGACATAATGCAGGGTAGCCGCGGGGTCTTAAAAGTCTTTAAACGGTCTTAAATGTCATGTTCCTTAATTAAGGTCTAAAAAAGTCTTAAATTCCGTTGCCAAAGTCTTAATTTTTTAAACAAAGGTCTCAATTTGAATTATACTAGCCTGCAAGCAAGGTGAAATGGGGGGAAAAAACTAGCCTGGCGGGCCATCCTATATCATTGAAATGTATAGTCTGGAATCGAGCCATTCACCTCGCTTAATCCAAGGGGCGGGCAGAGAATTGTCTTTCAAACTGCCTAGGCATGCAATAGGCCAGCGCTACAACCATATCCGTATCCGGTCAGCAAAACGGCAAATACATCCTTCTTCGAAAGGAATGACTTAAGTGCATTGTGTTGCTCAACTTTCAAAGAAAAGCACAAGTCCAACTCCTCCAAAGTGGACGCCAACGCCGATTGTTGCACAACCGCTCTTCGTTTGCCATAGCCAGCTTCCTTGTTGTTCACTGTCGCAGGACTGTCGCCATCCTGTTAAGCCCACCTTAAGACTCTCTAACAAAATAGAGCGCTGTGATTGGATGACGTCCACGGCGTCAGCCAATAGAAATCCCTATGGTTTGATACTAGACGTACAGGCTGAGCAAATTAATTTGCTGCCGCTAGGGTGCGTCTAGATTTCTAGGCTAGGAAAAAACAACAACAATGTGAAAATTCAACAGGGGGTTGATTAACGTCAGAGATCGTCTAATTTAGTGTTGCACGGTGCACCGATACTACAAAAGTGTCGCAATAGCTATTAGCAGTTGTCACAATACCTAATTTTATTAGTATCAATACTTTTAAGAATGACCGTGTTCTTGTTTGTGTGCACAAGGCATGCTTCTAGTGCCTCCTCCTTAAGCCTGTGGCTGTGCGTCTTTTCTCCTTACACACATATGACCAGCTGTCGTGCCATAAACAGCGAGACATGGCTGCTAGTTTAGCTTAAGTGATTCTGTGGTAACACATAATAATAGGCTAATATCAAGTTGATTTGCTCACTTGCACCTCTCAACTTTGGACATTTGGAGAGAGCTCCTTGCTAACTAATTCTGCTAGCTCAGGTCATGTATGTCATTCGTAATTAGTGCTAAAATCATTATTGAACATGATCCCTTCTATGAACTTGATCCCTTCTATGAACTTGAGTTTTTTATTTACATTTATTTTATCTAATGACAGACAACAATGAATTGCATCCACATATCCTTATGCATTATGTGCAACTATTATTCACTAGCCTAAAACCGTGAGACTGAAGGCTACAGTAATTACTCACGTATTTCTTAAAGTGACAAACACTCAATTACACCTAGGCCTACACAGCACATTAAAATTTACCTAGGTGTAATAGTTTAAAAATAAATATTAAGTATTCAAATGACTAAATATGTTTAGCAATTAAGCAGATTAATAGTAATTATGCAGATTAAAAAATACTATACATTAACTGTACACTTTATATGAATTTGAAGGTATATGAAATAGAAACATATGAAATAAACCATAATTTTCTGTGTGTGTGGAAAGAGTCAAGCAGAATCTAGGATGCCCACTGGTGTGAATGATAACACTATATTCAATATTACTGATGATGTCAAGGTGGTCTGGGCCCCCAAATCAAATACATTTTTTAAGAATTATCGAAGAAGTATCGAAATCGCAATTCTTGATGTGGTATCGGTATCGAAACAATAATTTTGGTATCGTGGCAACTACACTAGTCTAATTTCTTAGGATATGCGTAAACAATACTTTGGGTTTTCGCACCGGCAGCAATGAATCAACATAATCAGTCGAAAGGAGAGGACAGCACATCATGGGGAAGTGTTGTTTTAATTGTCATTATGGATTTGATCTGGTGTTTTACAACCGCATAATGGGTGTGATGTAGGTCTTAATTTTCATGTAAGTGTTCTTAAAAAGGTCTTAAAAAAGTCTTATTTGGGGTGGTCAAACCTGGGGAAACCCTGTAATGGAAAGAAGATACCGAAGGCTTTTTTGCCATATTGAGTCAGCTTTACTTTCTTGTCCATAACTTGTCTAGGTTATGACACATTTTATTGTTCTTTATCCTTTGGACAGTGCCTGGTGAGCTCGAACAACAAGGCTTTGAATCAGTTTACACCAGATTTGCCCTTCAATGAGACTGTGTGACATGTTCCAGCAATACTCATCACTTAAACCTCACTGATCACAGGAGAAATGTTCCTGTTGAAACCCACTATCAGAACTAAACAAGGCAACGCTGCATTTAGTTGTTAAGCGTTCTGACTATGGAGCCAGCTCCCAGATGACAAAAAAAATTGCCCAAATTACTTTTTTGACATCAGGACTCTGAACTTTTTTTTACACTGAATAGGCTTAGTCCAACCAAAACAAGGTTTTGCCTAGTGGTAAGCTGGATAGGGGTTAATCCTAGCCTGACAATACAGTTTACTCACTAGATGAGGTGAGGGAATTCAACAAACTTGTTTAAGCTTGACAAATATATCAATACCATCTGTTTTTCAATTGGGCAACATATAGCAAATGTGAGTGGTAGCTATCACATCCCCCATTCTGTGTTTAAGTGATTAATAAGGTGTGTCTGATCTTTGTGCTGTATCAAAATTCCCACAGTTATGAAAGCAGACGGTCAAACAAATGTCTTACTTTGTATTTTTGAGTGGCTCACAAACTAACAATGTTCTATTTTCTGCTCTTCTCTCCCTCCTCCCTTTGGTTGGTTCCACCACCAGGATAAAAGACGCAGATTGACCAGCCCACGCTTTCATCCACCATTGTACACAGTATGGCACGCTTTGGCACAAGTTCAGTTTGTTTATGTTATTGTTTATTAGTTCATTTCTCCATGTTGTATGATTTATAGATAGACTTAAATTGTCATTGTGCAGTTGGTCCGTACAATGCAATTTGCTTGTGCAGCTTTTAAAAATAATACTCACATACACACTCACACACACCAAAAAATAAAAAATAAGAATACACATTATAAAAAGAACATATCAAGGCATTAACATGCTTCCATTGCTTGAAGTCCATTTTAAAGTGCAACTGTGCAAGCTCCCATTGCTTAAAATCCACTTTTAAAGTACAACTGTTTTGCTTTGTTTTATAAAATAAAAGTTTGAAATGCTATGGAGTGCCCTATTTTTTGACCCTCAAACTGATATCTCAATTGTAACTCCTACTTCTCAACAGTTTCTCATTGCAATGTCTCCTCATTTGCTCTATTATTTCTCCTAAGGAGAAACAAGTTGTAAATGAGACTACACTCAAACATATAAGAGATCTCCCGTATTTCTCCTGCTTCTCAAACTAATATCTCTAATGTGACTCCATCTGCTCTATTATTTCTCCTAAGGAGAAACAAGTTGTAAGTGAGACTACACTTAAACATATAAGAGATCTCCTGTATTTCTCCTGCTTCTCAAACTAATATCTCTTATGTGACTCCTACTTGTCTTATTGCTATGTGTCTCATCTTTTGCTTGTTTTATTTCTCCTAAGGCAAAATTAGGAGAAATAATTGTGACAAAAGTAATACTTAAATGATCCTTAAAAGAGAATCACCATTTTGCCTCCTTAGCAACAGAAGGGATACAAATGAGAAGCAAAAGTTTCCTCTGGGAAACTGTTCCGGTAAAAATAGCCTAATCTTGCCATGTTTAAAATGCTGCACTTTTTCCCTTCATAGCCTATCTCTGGCAATTCATTTTTGGATGACTGTAGATAGTTGTATTTTAGCCTACGTCTTCGTTGACAGTAGGCTACACCATTAGGCCATCCTGAGAATAAAATACTTCACAGCTGCTAACGATCATCCTCCACAACCACGAGGATAGGTAGGCTAAACGGTCGTTCGTCGCCTTTTTGCTTCTTATTGTAAAACCAACTGTTAGGGCCTACACAAGTGGTCGGCATCCCGGTCAATATTTGATATTAAAATTTCAATTTTGAAGCTATTTGTAACTATGTGTAGCCTATGCAACCCGAATGTTGTAGGCTTGCTTACCACTCTCTGCAGTGCCTTGCCTACCATTCTTGCCTACCACTCTAGTTGTAAACAAATGGTCACATGACATTATGACGTAGGTGCAAAACCTTAATAGATCCTTTCAAGAGAGTTCCATTATCAGCATCATAGTTGGCCCCACAAGGCTTCCGTTTTAACATTCCATATGTTATCTTAAAGGTGCGATTTGTAGGATTGTTACCGAACGTTCTGTTGGCCAAAATCAAAACACTGGTGAACGTTCTCAAGACTACCAGACGCGAGCCTCTTCTGGGTTGCCAGATGTAATGAAGACTTAGCTAACGTTAGTTGACCTGCAGCTGCTTTAACGTTTCTCCAACCATGACCCAGCTACACATTACGGAAACAGTGAAAACAAAAAATACCTCTCTAACCAGCGTAACATATGTATCGATAGCTGAAGTTAGCGATGCAGATGAAGTTTAGCATAGGCTAGCTGTTGTGGAGAACTATGGCCATCTCAGGAAGCTCCTCCGATGTCCACTTAATTTGTTTCTTGTTTTAATTTTGGAAATTTCCCTGCCTCTTGTAGGCGTTCATGACTACAACTGACAGCTGTTGACAGTTGGCCTTTGCTAATTTGGCAACCCAAATAGGAGGACGCGCTAGCCCATTATTAATACGCTATTCTAGAATTAATCGTTCAAAACATAAACGAAAATTCCAAGAGATTCCGCCCCGTAACTGATTTTTTTTCATGGGTTTTACGGGGTTTCACGGGTTAGAGTAATGTTGTCAAATAAGCCATTACTTCAATTCATCGTGTTTCCTCACTCTCTGACAACATATGGTGATCATTTTTGGAATGGTTATTGTTTATTTTCCATTATTTCCTACATACTGGACCTTTAATACAGAGGAAGTAGATTGGGAACGAAATAGAATGTTCAAGCATTGTTTTTGTTTTTATTGTTGAAAGGGTCTATAGATAAAACGTGCATCTCTCCTCCCTCCATTGTTGCTTACGTTTGTGTCGCTGCGTGGTTTTACACGTGAGTTGTCCTCATGCTGAAAAGGTTGGCATACATGAAGTTAATCCCCGAGACAAGAAGAAAGCAAAGAATATATCTTTTTACCAAGGAAAATGACAAAAATAGTAACGCACAGCGATTTAGATAAGTAACTTTAATCTGATTACTGGTTTGTAAATAGTAGCGTGTTAGATTACTCATTACCGAAAAAAGTGGTCAAAATAGACTAACGCTTTACTAAGTAACGCGTTACTGGCATCACTGGTGATGGCCCAATCAGGGTCCGGTGGAGGGGGAGAAATCATGTGTGATTGCTGGTGAAAGAGAGGACTTTTGGCTTGGGACCCAGTTCTACGGGGGGATGATTACAAGACCCTGAGAGGAGGCCTGGTTTACTTTCTGAGTCCTAGTGAAGCATCATCACCGTGAAGCAGCTCAGTGTGAACGTGAAGGATTCTCACAAACTCCACCGATTTCCTTTTTTTCGCGAAGCAGTCAATGCGACAACTTCCCTCGTGATTGAATGAATGAACACCGTTGCTGAGCCTATATCGCGAAACGAAAGACATCTTTTAACTCTGCGTGGTATTCTGAACACCACTTTGCTACCAAAAGCAGGACAGATGCATACCATGCATTTTGTAAACTGTGAAACAAATATTGATGTCAGCTCCAGGGGTAAGAGTGCCATAGAGAGGCACGCTCTCACAGGCAGTGTTTGGAATAACGCTGTTTAAAAGAACGGCATTAGGTAACGATGTTATTTTTTCAGTAACGGGGTAATCTAACTAATTATTTTTCCTGTCGTTACCACGCCGTTAACGTTACTGGACGTTAAATGCGGTGCGTTACTATGCATTGATTGAATAAACTGTGTTTTTACACACTTGCCAGCACACGCGCCACACACACACACGCTAAACAGCTAAAATAGAAATTCGAGGAAACAGCAGAGGTCAGGAGCAATCCGATGGAAAGTTGCCATTTACCAGGTGGAGATATAAGCACTACTTTAAATTCATTGTGGTCAAAGGCAAGAACGTGCATGTAATGTGGACATCCGTTGTAAGCATCTCACACACACATTTAAAGCTAGTGGCCAAAAACACCGATACCTCCACCACAGATGATGGCTCGCCATCCACTAGCAAGGACTCGGAGCAAAGTCCTCCAAGCAGCAAAAGCTAGATCTTTCTGCCTCACAACAAAGACCTATGACACAGGCTGAAGTCAACCGTAGGTCTGTCGATGTGCAATATCTTGAATTTCCCCTTGGGGATCAATGAAGTATCTATCTATCTATCTATCTATCTATCTAATAAATATTGAAAGTTATGTAGCCTAGAAACACCTGTCTGTTCTACTCATTTCAACTGGCTGCTCAAAACTGCTCAAAAAATCCAAATTCTTTGACATAATATAGCAACTTTTTATTTTTATTTTCTAATGTTATTCCCCATATGGTACGCCGATTCCGTATGTGTCCTCACTTTTGGACCTTTGTCCTAACTTTTGGGCACAAGTGTCCTCATTTTCAGTGTCATGGCGGTGGTCACCCTAGAAGTGACATATCCCCGCTATCGCTGAAACAACTTTCAATTTGTCAGCAATACAGTCAGTTTCTATTTGTCTTTGTACATAGCCTAAATATATAGTTATTTAGTTTGATGCTTTTGTTTCAGTTGTGTATTTAAGCTAGTTTGCAGCCAGCTAGCTGTGTAAAGTTGCAGCCACATGATGCTAGTATTGTTTACCTGCATTTTTAAAGCCAGTTGATGGTCTTCCTTATGAGGAGAGATTCAGAATAAAACAGCAAGGCAGATAAACGTCCAAAACTGATTTATCAATAGTCACAGAGAAGTGTGTGTGTGTAAGGTGGCCAGGTTAGTGGGGGCATGTCAAAGTGTACATAAGTGTGTGTGTGTGTAAGGTGGCCAGGTTTGTGGGGGCATGTCAAAGTGTACATAAGTGTGTGTGTGTGTGTGTGTGTGTGTGTGTGTGTGTGTGTGTGTGTGTGTGTGTGTGTGCGTGTGTGTGATCTGGTGCCCATTGGCCGGAGGTCTGTCTCTAGGCCAGCCGAGCCACTCCAGTTGGCATGAGTGCTAGTTTGAGAGGGTGTGTGTGTGTGTGTGCTGGTTTGAGAGGGTGAGTGTGTGTGTGTTTTTTTTTTTTTTTGGGGGGGGGGGGGGGCCTGAGCCTCATCCATCACAGCCACAGTGGCGGCCCAACCTACAAAGAGCAGGCTGTCAGCTAACTTCCTGCACTCCACACAAAACCGGGGAACCCCCTCACACACACATAACCACAAATAGGGTACACCTTTAAACCCCCGGCACATTTTTGGCAGTCGGCACCAGTTGGACCGAGTTCTTCATCCTGATCACTAGACACAAACAAACTCACACACACACACACACAGATCTCACAGACACTCACATAAAAACAAATCACTAAATACAATGCCATACAAAAGACATGAAGTAACACACACGGTCCTCACACACAGCAACACCCCATCATAACACTCGAACACCCCACCTGGGGTGGCTTCACAAAAGCTAGCTCTGTAGTCAGACCACTACAGTCACTCGGGTAGGAGGGTCAGCTAAACTGGATGTGATAATGTATATGTGTGTGGATGTGTGCGAATACAGTATGTGTGTGTATGTGCGTGTGTGTGTGTGTGTGTGTGGATACAGTGTGTGTATGTGTGAATACAGTGTGTGTGTGTGTGTGTGTGTGGATACAGTATATGTGTGTGTGTGTGTGTGTGGTGACTTGACAGGCTGGTAAGGAAAGCTGGCTCAGTGGGAGCTCTGA
>NC_055976.1:20037721-20102721 GCF_018492685.1 Alosa sapidissima | reverse complement strand
GTAAAGTTTCCGGGAAGTGACCTAGCGAGACCTGGCGAGACTGCCACCTAGTGATAAACCCACGAAAATGGCCTGGTTTTGACCTGACGTGCAAGTGTCACTGATTCAACCCAAGGCGGCAACCATCAAAAGCAGAGTTTTAAGATTAAATGTCCAGATAAAATGTCCAGATTGTGCGTTTTCATGAGTTTTCGATCGTCATATATTTCATTTCCATTCATCACAGAGTTCCCAAAATCACATATAAGGTGTGTTAGAGTGTCTAGTTTCGTAATTAAAAAAAAAGAGCTAGAAACGTAATATTACGTTTTTGGCACTCAACGCATGGGAAGGAAAAACGTAATATTACGTTTTTGGCACTCAATGAGTTAATAGCAATTTAGCAACAAAAGTCCTTGCTTGCACGATTGTGAATGTTTAGATGAAATGTGCGTGCTGAGGGCGTATCTGTTGAGAGAGAGAGACAGGGGCAAGGCCTCTGCTCAGCTTATCTTCAGTTGACCCATTCAGTTGCCACTGTGTTTGCACTTTCTTCTGTTCTGTTGGACTTGAGAGAAACTGCCATTTGAATGAATAAAATGTGATGCCCCCATGCTTCCATTGCACCTTTTTCGGTATATATAAATCAGAGGAGAGGAGGAGGAGAGGAGAGGAGAAGAGAAGCGAGGACAGGAGAGGAGAGGAGGAGGAGAGGAGAGGTGGAGGCACCTTTTTCAGCATATTTAAATCACTATCAGAGGAGAGGAGAGGAGAGGAGGAAGAGAGGAGAGGTGGAGGCACCTTTTTCAGCATATATAAATCACTATCAGAGGAGAGGAGGAGGAGAGAAGGAGGAGAGGAGGTGCTTCTGTTAAGGCAAGTTTGGAATGTGAACTTGGGAAAACTAAAAACATGAAAGTAAAACTATTTTCAATTATCACACTTAATAAAAATAAAGACACACACGTACGTGCGTGCGTGCGTGCGTGTGTGTGTGTACACTCACAGATGCAGGTGGTGGAGAGCAGGCGGGGTGGCGATATATGGCGGTAGGCAGTTGGTGAACGCTGGCTGCAGTACGTAGTTGGAGAAAGTGAGTGCGATCACAGCCAGAGTGGTGGGGTACATAATCAACACAGCACTCCACAGCAGCAGGAACCTACAACACACACACACACACACACACACACACAGGTACATAATCAACACAGCACTCCACAGGCAGCAGGAACCTACAACACACACACACACATGTTACAAAAAAGCACATACATGAAATAGATAGATAGACAGACACTGTGTGTGTGTGTGTGTGAGTGTGTGTTTTTAGTGGTTTGTCCTGCTGTGGAGTAGCTGTGTGTGTCCTATTATATGTGTAAGTGTCTTTAAGTTAGGAACGTTGCATGTTTGAGATGGCCAGTTGCATGTTTGAGATAGCTCAGATCTGACCACTGGTTCCTTTGGCAGCAGACGTCCTCCTATTAACCAATTACAGAGAGAGCAGATGCAACATTTCTTAGAAAAGCTTCATAGAGCAGGACGCAGGGGAGGAGGAGGAGGAGGAGAAAGAGGAGGATGAGGAAGAGAAGGAGAAGGAGGAAGAGGAGGAGGAGGAGAAGAGAGAGATGGGGAGGAGGAGGAAGAGAGGAATTGTGAAGGAGAGGATTTGAGGAGGAGGAGAGGAGTGAGTCCGTACCCCACCAATCCCCCGAAGATCTCGGTGACATAGGAGTAGTCTCCGCCCGACTTGGGGATGGTGACGCCCAGCTCGGCATAGCAGAGGGAGCCCAGGGCACAGATGCCACCCCCCAGCACCCACACGATCAGGGAGAACCCCACGCTGCCCGCATGCTCCAGCACCCCCTTAGGAGAGATGAAGATCCCTGAGCCGATGATGTTACCTGGGGGGGGGGTTAAAATTAATTGAATTAATTTTTAAATTAATTAATTTATTCAATAAATTAATTTCGATTAATTTATCGAATTAGTGGCACAATTAGTGGCATATAGGTAGACAAAGGAGGAATCCTTGGGTGGTTGGAAAGTTTGGAATTGGCCAGCAGGCATATGGTTTTCAATTTAATTACTTGTCGGTTTATTTATCAGTTTAGTGACAGTTTATCGTATTGGAAGGATTACGTCGTTCGGTTTACATGTTTATGTTTCGTTATTACAAGTTTTTGAGTTTATTTATCGAGAGAACTAAATACTATACTGGAATAAAATGAACAATCTATTGAAACCCCTGAGCCGTCCGAAGTGACTTACTGGAAGGCACTACAAAAGTCATTGTTGACACTTTCTCAGTGCTTTATCAGTAAACACATAGAACTTACGGCACACAGCTGTCACAACACACACACACACACACACACACACACACACACACACACACACACACACACACACACACACACACACAAACACACACACACACACACACACACTCACACACACACACGTGTACACATGTGCATACATGAGACACAAAACTCAAGGCAACATTTCCCTCATTCTCAAATCACAGACTCACATAAGGTGGAGAAAGACACAATTGTCTATCATATCTGTGTGTATGTGTGTGTGTGTGTGTGTGTGTGTGTTTGCGTGTGTGTGTGTGTGCAGTAGAGACAGCTAGAAACATTTTCCCATGGGCACAGAGTCCCACAGACATAAACACAGTAACCCTTCCCAAGCAATGTGTTCTTTCAGTTCTTCTCACAGACACACACACACCTAGATAAACACATGCACGCGCACACACACACACACGCGCACACACACACACACACACACACACACACACACACACACACACACACACACTCTTAGTGCATCCAAACTGATATGAGAGCTACACTGCACTCCAAAACAAAAACCAAACACATCTCCTGTCAGGTTACATTCCCAACCTCTTGTTGAGCAGCGCATACCGTTACATAAGACGTGTGTGTGTGTGTGTGTGTGTGTGTGTGTGTTATTTATTTTATTTAGTCTTGCTACTAGATAGACCTAGGGCTGTGCGATATGGGAAAAAATGAATATCCCAATATGTTTTCTCAATTTCACGATATACGATACATATCTCGATATTTTGAAATCTCCTTTAAAGGACCCCATGAAATCACACTTCTACCCTTTACTGTTTTCACTACAATCCCTGCAGATTATATACCATTATTGGTTAACTTCACAGGCGGTATCCATCCAAAACATTTTATATTTTCAAAGTGATTAACCACAATTGAGTTGAAATAAGACTATTTTTTTATTCAAACAAAGCAGAAACAAAATTACAACAAATATGAAATAGAACTGAACAGAATTTAAAGTGCAATAAACTAAGGTGCAATAAAGTGCAAACGTTTTCATCGTTTTGAAAACGATGCCGCTAAGGTCATTTGACGGGCTGCTGGTGGAGGGGTTTTGGCAGGTGTACATGATGTTCTTACAGGGTATCTGCACATTTTCCAAGAGCAAATTTAAAGACTTTTAAGACCTTTTCAAGACATCAAGACAATAGAAAAATTAAGACTATACCACAGCAAAAAGATACATACGACAACTTAAAACTGTGTTATGCACCCCCTTTTGGATGTCTACGGAAGTTACCAAATATATTTTGGCGAAAGAAAAATAATTGTGTGTGAATTACCTTCACAGCTATAAATGCCCAATTTTAGGGTCTGAGCTGCTTGCTTTTGAAGCTGGCTGTACATATTTGGTTGTGCTTACTGGCTAAGGCTGACTGTTCTTCACCTGTGTCTGTAGTAGCTTAGGCTACTTGCTAAAGACATGTGCACTGGACTGGATTCCCTTTAATATTTTTTTCAAAGTTAGACTAAGCTATTTAATAGGCAACTATGTGCATCTATTGTCCCATATGCAGCACAGCACATAAGTTAATCCACTACTTTACATTTTGCATACCAGTTGTATCTAAAGCAACCAAAGCTTGACTGAAACATTGTAAAACCATTGACTTGTTTTAAATTAATTAAGAGACAAGTCCTCCTCGCATGATCCTGCTGAAAACTGCTGGTTTCATCTCAAGCACGCACGTTTTTTTAATGTAGGCTAGCCAGTCGCTGACATTCAAAAAATATGCGGTTATATTTCACAACTTTTGCGAAGTAGCCTACTGGGAAACGCTGGCAAGCAAGCTGCTGACAGATATTACAGGTATTATAACTTAGATATTTTCTTCCCTATAGGCTAGGCCAGCAACACACGCTGAAAAGATGCAAAAAGGGCAACTTAACATGTATTTACTCCTGATTTACGTTTGTTTACTTTTTCTGTCAATTTGCGCAGCATTAGTTAATTAGTTAACACTCGTTAATTATCAGACGAGTGACAGAAGGACTGCGCATAATTTGACCAGCAGTCTTCCCGTCCATAGTTTGCGAAACGATGCTGCGTCCGAGCAAAGATTCTAGATGCCCAAAAAAGAGGACATATGAGCGTCCGGCTTGAGGCTGCGCCGGACGCCGGACCTTTACTGTCTATGCCCCGGACAGGGCTTTTAAAATCCATATGTCCGGGCCGGCCTAAATTCGAACGTATGGCCACCCTATTGCTAACTGGCTCTTAGGAACAAGCTGTTAGTCCATTTTAAACTCGTAGTTCGCTTTAGGTCGCACTGTCTACGCCGGTGTTCGCGCTGCAAATCGAAAGAAACTAGAAGATGAAGTTCCCTCCCTTTCAGAACTACAGGTCGCGCGGGATTGGTTTGTGAGTGTGTGACGCGAGTGTTTTTTTTTTTTTTTTTACCCCTCAGTCACTCACGTTACTGCCTGAGGGAGAGGGAGAAAGCTACCAGAGATAGCTTTAAACACGAAAGTCTCGGCTGCCGCTTGAAAAGTGTATGACAATAAAATACTCGATACATACCATATACTAATTTTATATTTCACAAATCTATTTCGGAGATATATCGAGTATATTCGATTTATATCGCACAGCCCTAGATAGACCCCTGATGCCGATGCTAGCTGACTAACACCACACACACACACACACACACACACACACACTCACTCACTTACTCACTCACTCACTCACCTCTCTCTCACACACACACACACACACACACACACACACACACACACACACAATCACTCACTCTCTCTCACACACAATCAGTCACTCACTCACTACTCACACGCACACACACGCACACACACACACACACACACACACACACACACGCACGCACGCACGCACATGCACAAACACAGACACACAGACACACACACACACAGGCGCTTGTGCCAGTACACACACGCGTGCGCGCGCACGCGCGCACACACACACACACACACACACACACACACACACACACACACACACACACACACACACATTTTTTAAACATGTCTTCCTAACACCATAACCTCACACCAAATCTGCAAAACCATACACTAACTCTCAGTGTTTGACTCAATTTCACAAAACACCACAAACAACTGTCTACCTAACACACAAAAATATAACAGGAAGTAACTACTAAGTAAATCTTAGTAACTACGATTTAGTTTTTCAAACACAACCCATCATAATGCCACACTAAATCACCAGTGCTTCACTCTCTCTCTTCACATGTGTAAACACTCTTTACTTTACACCATCCAATCATTGCCTTAGTATAGGCCTATGAATAGATATACTCTCAACCTGCTCCTAGAGGATTTCTGGTTGAAATGTTTAGAACCAATGCAGATACTCTGAAAGGAAAATTGGAAAAAGACAGTAATCGGACTTTCGCTTAGGAATGTTTGTTTCTGCAGTTGAAAGGGTCTATAGGCCTATGAATACATACACCCCCCCCCCCCCCCCCCACAGACACACACACACACTTTTCTTTGGAAAAAGCAAAGTCATTTGATAGTAGTCAGTCATTTCAGTGTTTCAGTGCACAATCAGCATTTTCAAAACACCATGTACATCTGGTGGTCATTGTATTTTGCTTTGTTTTTTTCTTGTTGCCTGTAAAATACTATACTCTCTGTAGATACTGTAACTTTTACTCTTCTATGGAAATATATACAGTATATAAAGCCCATGAAAGACAGAAGAGCTTTAGGTTTTGAGCAACATGATGTATCCAAAATGTCATATTATTACAAAAGTGTTTATAATGTGAGGCAAATGTTTGCTTTAATAGCTTTTGTCACACACACCAACACATTCAACAGGCTTAAACACACCAACACACGTGAAAGGCCTCCTACACACAACACACAAACACACACACATACATACACACGCGTGTTATGTAACGGTATGCGCTGCTCAACAAGAGTTTGTGAATGTAACCTGACAGAAGATGTGTTTGGTTTTCATCACATTCAACGGGCTTTACACACCAACACACTTGAAAGGCCTCTCTCACACACACACACACACACACACACACACACACAACAACACGCTCGGCTACCGGACGGGAAGCACACACACACACCCTCACCCTCACACAACAACACACTCGACTGCCGGACAGGAAGCACGCACACGCACAGACATACACACACACACACACACACACACACACACTGTCTGCTGCTTCACATGGAGAAAGAAAAAAAAGACATGCATGCCCTGTCATTACACATTGAATGAATGTGGCATTCAACTGCCACCATTGTGGCTCTACCGTGGCACAGCTGCAGCCCCCACTATGAGATCTAAAGGAAACTCTGACACACCACTCCCAAGACTTCCCTCTCTGTCTGACAGTCCTGAGAGCTCGCCAGGGGACAGACAAAGTGACAGACAGCCTGTAGTATTTATTCATGCAATAACTGGGTAGGAGTGGCTGTTTGAGAGCAACAACGAAGGGTCATGTCTTATAATAACTGTGAGTCATAGTGGTATCCCCTCACACACACACACACACACACACAGAGAGACAAAAAGCATGAAGAGGAACTGTTTGCGGAAAACTCAGAAAAGCACCACCGATTTTACATCCATATCGCTTCTGGGAGTAGGAGCGCTCATCATGATTTCTGCCCTATACTGTACCGCTACACTTCCTATAACTGCTAAGGAAGTAGGAAGAAGTGACGTACGTTGTTAAGCGCAAAGAAAGCTGTCTCTCGGTATGAAATCCAACACGCGCCGAGCGCGCGCTCCTCTCCTCCTTACATGATGCAATACAGCGAGGATGATCTGCATTATGATGTGGCACTTGAGCACGAGAGTCCCCCTCTCTAAAGACGAAAAGAGCGCACTCTGCTACTGCTGAAGTGGACAACCATGGGCAAGCACACACACACACAATGTGGCTGTGTGAAGTCGGAGCTCCGACAGTGCTACGGACACTGCAAAGGCTCTGACCACAGACGCACGGGCAAAATGAATTCATTTTGAAAATGAATCGCGTTACATGACTAAGCTTCATGTCAACTGCTTTTCCATTTGTTGAAGTAAATGTCGAGGAGAAATTTCACCACCAGTGAACCAATCAAATGTCCCGATAGGAGGCTGCTAGCAATAAACCCGACCAAAACCTGCAGTGAACAGCAACGACCTGCTGCGCTTCAACTCAGTCCGAAGTTGCGCTATCAGTGACCTCGGGGCTATCTCACTCACCTATGATAATGGCGCAAGCGCTTGGAAGACCAATTTCCTTCTTAAGTGTAACCCTCTCTTCAGGGTTCTCGTTCCCATCACTCGGGTCCAGCATCCGGTCCCGCACGCCCGGCTCCTGAGTCGCGCAGTTCCGCCGGTGGGTCTCGGTCCCGTCCATCTTAAACCGGAGAGAAAAGTGACTCTGCGCGCTGGCATAGCCTCATATACCGCTCCGATGGCAAGTGGTGCGCTCGCGCATGCGCTCTGCTCCAGACACCTCTGACTACTGAGCAGTGGCCGCCATCACCGCCTCTCCCCCCGCCCACCCTAACTGTACCTCTGTACTCTACTTTGCTCGTGTGTGTGTGTGTGTGTGTGTTCGTGCGTGCGTGTGCGTGTAGAATCCCACTCTTGCCTGAGGGCGCGAGATACACCTTTCACTTGTCTCCGAGCAGCTCCGTGTTGTAGCATGTTTTAAAACATGTCTCAGGACGAAGCTCTGACCAAGTTCAAGAGATTAATTTGTCTTATGCGTAATTGTACACGTGATACAGTAGTCTATCGAAATATAGTATACTATAGTAGTAGTTCTGCTTTCCCAAAAAAATGTGCTCGAACAGGTATGGTGCAGGGGAAATGTGAATGTGAATTTGTTGCATGTCGTCTTTTTCCTACACTGTCTTGGACGCAGTAACAATGCAAATTTCTCTTTTGGGAGACAATTAAAGGATTATCTTATCTTTTATGTTTTCTCATTTTCAGATTTATTTATCTATTCTTAGAGATGTATCATTTTGTGGCACTCGTTATATCATAGAAAGTGTCTGCTAAATAAATAAATGAACACTATTATGCATCACTAACTTTTACGCATGCACAAGTGACATACATGTACAACAGTGGTCCCCAAACTTTTTCTTCTGAGGGCCAGCTCGCTATGCCTGGCTCTAAGAGAGGGCCAGAGATTCGGAGTATATCAGTAACCATAAATATCTTAGAACTGTGAACAACAGCAGTCTACCTTAGTTGAATATTCCATTACATTTAATCATAGGCTACTGCAATTTAATACCATTGTTAGCTGTGTTTATATTGCCATCATGCCATATCAGTGTAAAATGTAGCTCAAATGAAACTACAAATGAAAATACTAATAAAAAGACGTAAGCATTCCCAAAAGTATTAGCAGGGAGTCCCAAAAGTATATTTTATTCAAAATGTGTGAACTCTGAACTCTGTGTCTTTGCCTACACAGCTCAAGTTGTGAACAAGCAATATCCTACAAATAATTTAAAGTTCTCAAACTATGAGAGGTTTATGAAGTGCTGACAAAAACATCTGATATGACCACTTTCACTCACCTTATGAGAACTTTGTGAATTGTGAATTTGAATGAACATTTGAATGAGTGGATAAAAAATAGAAATAATTATCCCAGAAAGACCCAGAAATAAGACTTGAATAGAAGTTAATTAGTTATTAACAATTAATTGATAGACGTTTAGAATACTTTGAGCACTGATGCAGTCAGCATAGGCCTCTTACATTGTTTGCAGGTAGCCCTACATTTCATTCCGTTTTCGATGGCAAACGCGAAACAGCGCCAAAACAACCACCAGTGGACAAAAAGACTATTACATGTGTACAGTTAAGACTCGCCATAGAGAATGAATGGGGGAAATTACGGAGGTTATAGTTTGACGATGTCGGGCCAGATGCTATATACCACGGACATGTTTTGGGGGGCCACCCAAAATGAGGTGGCGGGCCGTAGTTTGTGGACCACTGATGTACAATGTGACATCACTAACTCTTACGCATAGACAGTGTGACAATGTGACATCACTAACTTTCATGCATGGACAACGTGGCATCACTATCTCTTCCACATGCACAATGTGACATCACTTACTCTTACACATAGACAGTGTGACAATGAGACATCACTAACTCTTATGCATGAACAACGTGACATCACTTATACATGTCACATCAACACAACAATCATTTTTGCCAACCTATTCCTTGAGACAAGGCCCTTACACAGTCCTAAGTATGGGGACAGTTTGTAACGCTGAGATGGGGGTTGTCTACGCATCAGTTATGCAACCTGCGCAGGATGTTGGAGCATGTGCAGAAACCACAGCACACTCGTAGGCCACGGCACACTCGGAGACGTGACGGGGGTGTGAGGAGAAGAGTAAAGAGATGAGCCTCATCAAACCAAACCGCATGAGCAACACACCCTCTCTGGTATAATACTGTACATGAACAACACACCCTCTCTGGTATAATACTGTACATGAACAACACACCCTCTTTGGTATAATACTGAACAACACACCCTCTTTGGTAATACTGTACATGAACAACACACCCTCTCTGGTATAATACTGTACATGAGCAACACACCCTCTCTGGTATAATACTGTACATGAGCAACACACCCTCTCTGGTATAATACTGTACATGAACAACACACCCTCTCTGGTATAATACTGTACATGAGCAACACACCCTCTCTGGTATAATACTGTACATGAGCAACACACCCTCTCTGGTATAATACTGTACATGAGCAACACACCCTCTCTGGTATAATACTGTACATGAGCAACACACCCTCTCTGGTATAATACTGTACATGAACAACACACCCTCTTTGGTATAATACTGTACATGAACAACACACCCTCTCTGGTATAATACTGTACATGAACAACACACCCTCTCTGGTATAATACTGTACATGAACAACACACCCTCTTTGGTATAATACTGAACAACACACCCTCTTTGGTATAATACTGTACATGAACAACACACCCTCTTTGGTATAATACTGTACATGAGCAACACACCCTCTCTTTGGTATAATACTGTACATGAACAACACACCCTCTCTGGTATAATACTGTACATGAGCAACACACCCTCTTTGGTATAATACTGTACATGAGCAACACACCCTCTCTGGTATAATACTGTACATGAGCAACACACCCTCTCTGGTATAATACTGTACATGAACAACACACCCTCTCTGGTATAATACTGTACATGAACAACACACCCTCTCTGGTATAATACTGTAGGGCAATTCCACGGAAAATTGACTTTTTGTCACATCCATAACGCCAGTGAAATGCCTTGGCATTTGTATGATGTGAATGTGAATGATAACATTCATTTTTGTGCATTTTTTCTCATGTACATTCTTCAGCCAAAAATAGCAAATGCTCAAATGTCATGTAATCATTCACATCATACCATACCATCACATTTTATTGGCGTTATGGATGTTACAAAAAACATAATTTTCCATGGAATTGCCCTGTACATGAACAACACAACACACCCTCTCTGGTATAATACTGTCCATGCAACAGGCGCCCCACAAATTGTTATTATTAATTATCACCCAGAGAGAAGAAATACTCTTTTCTGATTGGCTGGTGGGGTGGCTATTAATTCTGAATAACGAGACACCTATGAAGTAAAAAAAAGGTTAAATTAATCCATAACATATCAATGCTTATGAATGATAACTATAACAACCATAGTAGGATGACAGTTGAGCCTGGAAGCAGGCTTCGCAACAATGGAATCAACTGTAAAGAAGCTAACTCCATGCTATCGCTGTTATAGGGCCAAAGAAAAAAGAAAATTGTACAACAAACTGAACAAGTCGGCTTCTTTTGAAAAGGAACCACTTGTTTCCTTTGCGTGCTATGAAGGCATGACTATTGCCTGTAGTGGCAACCAGGTGATAAGCGGGATAACGGCCTTCGAGGTGTCCCGCGTTATATGGAATTAATGGACTCTGCGCGTCGGGGAGTTCTTTGCCCCTTGCCCTCGTCCATTAATTCCGTATAACAGGACACCTCGGCAGCCATTATCCCTTACACTGCACTGGATGTCTAAAGCCAAGCTCAAATATTAAACTGCTAAACCCATCAATCTCTCTTTCCTTATGTAGACCATCTACAGCAGTGGTCCCCAAACTTTTTCTTCTGAGGGCCAGCTCGCTATGCCTGGCTCTAAGAGAGGGCCAGAGACTCGGAGTATATCAGTAACCATAAATATCTTAGAACTGTGAACAACAGCAGTCTACCTTAGTTGAATATTCCATTACATTTAATCATAGGCTACTGCCATTTAATACCATTGTTAGCTGTGTTTATATTGTCATCATGCCATATCAGTGTAAAATGTAGCTCAAATGAAACTACAAATGAAAATACTAATAAAAAGACGTAAGCATTCCCAAAAGTATTAGCAGGGAGTCCCAAAAGTATATTTTATTCAAAATGTGTGAACTCTGAACTCTGTGTCTTTGCCTTCACAGCTCAAGTTGTGAACAAGCAATATCCTACAAATAATTTAAAGTTCTCAAACTATGAGAGGTTTATGAAGTGCTGACAAAAACATCTGAAATGACCACTTTCACTCACCTTATGAGAACTTTGTGAATTGTGAATTTGAATGAACATTTGAACGAGTGGATAAAAAATAGAAATAATTATCCCAGAAAGACCCAGAAATAAGACTTGAATAGAAGTTAATTAGTTATTAACAATTCATTGATAAACTTTTAGAATACTTTGAGCACTGATGCAGTCAGCATAGGCCTCTTACATTGTTTGCAGGTAGCCCATTTCATTCTGTTTTCGATGGCAAACGTGAAACTGCGCCAAAACAACCACCAGTGGACAAAAAGAGTATTACATGTGTACAGTTAAGACTCGCCATAGAGAATGAATGGGGGAAATTACGGAGGTTATAGTTTGACGATGTCGGGCCAGATGCTATATACCACGGACATGTTTTGAGGGGCCACAAAATACAAAGTTTCTATGTCAAAGACACACTCTCAGCATTTAATTATGCTCTGATGTGTCTGTCTGCTACCACACACACACACAAACACACACACACACACACACACACACACAAACACACAGCCTCATCACACACTCATCCCCTTTAATCTACAGCAGAAGTCATCTCTTGCGAATGTGTTCACACATTTTCATTGGGTTCACACATTTCTCACACCCTTTTGCAAAACAGTTAACACAGGTGTCATTCAAAAGCCCCAAACTCTATTGGTTTTCCCATGCTAAACAAAAGGAAAACATCTTTTGACAGGTGGTATAGATTCCTTGCATAAGTCTGAATCTCTGATACACCTGTGTGAAACTCCTTTGCACAATTCTTCAATCAGCAATCATTCATTACCCAAAAAGTGTTGCAATATGGCCGCCGAGTGGAGGTACTTGCCTGAAACGGACGTTGAGAAATGGAGATCTATGTGAAAAATCACCGGAGTTCTCCTTTAAGTTTGAGCAGTAGTTGATTTTCAAAGTTAGTTTCACTCATCCTTGGATTGCTTTGCAGTGAACAGTAATCCAGCACAACTGAAAAGCCCCTCACAGGCAGCTGAGGCAGGCAGGCCAATATTGAGTTGCATAGTTTTTTTATATTTGGAAACGAGCAGAAGGTTCAGCAGATTAAAGGGCGTCGTACTGGGGGGGAAAGTGGGAAGTATAGGGCCCCAATAGAGGAGAGGGCCCGTGAAAAGTGGAATACAGGGGGCACAACATTTTCACCAGGCATTAGTAATAACTCAGGTAATCCACACATAAAAAATCCAAACAACTCCATAAGTAGTCATGTAATGAAGTGGAATAACACAGGGGAAAAGTATTAAACACACTAAGAAAAAGCACTAAGGTAAGGAAAGGGAAGGAACAAGCAGGAATCTGTATAGAGAGTAGTTATCCTTTCTATCTGTGCAAATTAATATAAGCTTGGTTAGTAGCCTACATATTGATGGGCTATAAAAAGGTTTTTCATTACCAAGGTGTCACACAAGAAACATTTCATGATGGATAAAAGCAAAAAGCTCTCCCAAGACCTTTGCAACCTCATTGTTGCAAAACATATCAATGAAACTGGTTACAGATGCATTTCAAAACATCAGAATCTTCCAGTAAGCAGCATGGGAGCCATTATCTGCAAGTGGAAGAAACATCACTGCATCATCAACCGGCCATGCACAGGATCTCCTCGTAATATTTCTGACCAGGGAGTCAGAAGGATAGTCAATTCCAAGAGCCAAGGACCACTCGGAGAAAGTTCCAGAAAGACTTGAAGGCAGCCAATTCAATTAAATAGTTCTGGAAGTAACTAAAGATCAGGATTCACAGAATCTGGAATCTGTTTAGAACAATGGGCCAAAATCAGACCTGATACTGCAACCAATAAGTTTTGTCATACAGGAAATGTCTTTACAAACAAAGGCTTTTCCACAAAGTATTGAAGAAATTTAAGTAGGCACGTTCAATACTTTTTTCCTGTGTCATTCCACTTTAATACACAAAACTCTTATGTTTGGATTTTTTTATATGTGTGTTAACATAATGTGTGGTGAAAATTTCGAATAGACTCACTGGAAGTTTAGGCTAATTACTGAAAACAAAAAATAAGCGTTCAATACTTATTTCCACCATATATTTATTTAACCTGAATATTTTAACTTTCAAATTAAATGTCAAAATGAATGTCAGACGAAATTTAAGTTTGACTGACTGGATTTTGTATACAAAACATAGTGAAAACTGTGTAAGGTCACTCTCACTCTCCCTTGCTAAAGAGCTAAATGGTTTAGTCCGCCTGCATGATTTATAAGGTAGCCTAGTCTATCTTTTGTTTATTTAGTTGAGCATCGCTAGTAGTGGACCGCTAATTGTTTTGCTGCTGGTGCAGTGTCTTTCTCCAAGAAAGCCAAGTCAGGTTACAAAAAACAAAGGCCAAAACAGGAAAAAGAGAGACATCAAAATGAGGGGAAACAACTGCTAATAAACTTCTTTCCAAAGAAAGGTGAGCACAAACGTCAAAACACGAAATCCCATGGTGTTTGCTTAAATATCTCCGCAATCATTAGTGCTAAAACGAACTGAGACAACCGATTGGAATAGCGGAAAATACACTTTCATAGGTTAGGCTAATCTGATGCATTTCGTGATCCAGTCTCCATCACTTTCAGAAAGACTGCATGGCGCCAGCTTGATTCATGTCCTGTTGTAGGCTACATGCTGATCATTATCACTAGGCTAGTGGTTTAGGGTGCGATTTTTTTCTCTCCCTTTCCGTTTTCGTTTTTTCGTTTTTTTTACTCAAGTAACGGATGGGATTTTTGATGTAGCGAAGTACAATACTTCACTCAAAATGTAATCAAGTAAAATTTAAAATACCGATTTTATAAACTACTTAAAAAATACAAAATACACAGAAAAACTACTCAATACAGTAACGTGAGTAAATGTATTTCGTTACTTTCCACCTCTGCCATTTCCAATATGCTAACAGTGAAATGGTCAAACGTACTTCACAGGTAATTTCAGATTTTTTTTCAATTATTTTCCCAGGTACACCATCAACTTCATCCTCCATTCATGAGGAAGAAGCTGACATTGGATTTTATGGTACGGTGGTGTTTTTGCAAATGTTCAAAATGTTCAAAACTAATGCACAGTATATGCAACAGCAGTATTTGCACTGTCAACATTTTTATTTATATAAAGTGGGGGTGAACTTACAGTAAACTGTATGGCTATGCTGTGGTTCCTGTAGGCTTTGCGTGCGGTAAGGGGGGGGGGGGGGGGAGGCTCCATGTCCATTTTGCTTGGGGCCCCCAAATTCCTTGAAATGGTCCTGCTAATGAGGTCAGGGCCTCAGATGGCGTAGTCGACATGTCTATTAGAGAGCTAACCTACCACTTGCCACATTTGGCGTAGTCGGCTGAGGGTCATATAGCAAAGCCAGAGACGTGTATTCCAGTGTTTATCTGTCTTTTGTATCTTGTGTCTGTGCTTGATGCTGTTTGATTGGTTTTTGTATATCTTTTTTTTTTCTCAAGACAAAACAGCAGCTGTTCGTTGGACCAATGAGGAGTCAGGCAAGCTTGGTTTGGCGCATTGCCAACAAAGGTTGTGTTTCTTCACCCCCCCCCCCCCCCCCCCCCCTTGTCTGCAGCATTGACTGCGGCTACTCATGTTGTGTTATGTGTTGTGTGCAGAACAACCAGGAGCGGGGACCTTCGGGGCATGGGCTGTGGACCCATTAGCGGGGTCTGGGAAGATTCTCTCCTGGCCTCTGTGTGTCGCGGTGTTTCGGCCTACTGACCACCCGCGTGTCATGGTATGTGTTTTGTGTACAGGTTGACCAGGGATGGCCTCTCCCTAGGTGGACCTTCGGGGCATGGGCTGTGGACCCATTAGCGGGGTCTGGGAGTATCCCCTCCTGATCTGTGTTGCGGTGTTTCGGCCTACTGACCACCCGCATGTTATGTGTTTTTGTGCATGAAGGGTAGCAGACGTCATAGCTGCATACCGTTGTTCGTCCACCTGACTCCTGCCTTCACCGCGGGATCCCTTGTGCTGTTTTGGCCTCCTGCCCGCTGTGCATGCATCCAGTGACATTCCTGGTAGGTTATTGGGGTATTGCGTGCATAGTAACATTCCTGTATGATGTAGGCTAGTATAGTTACTGTAACACAAACTTTGGGGTTCTAGGATTGCTGTTGGTCGCTGAACATGGGCCTCATAACCGACCTCAGCTGATTGGTATGTAATTTTAACTGTCTTCAAAATAATATGTAGCTTGCGTGGGCTTTAATTGTATCTTTTTCGTGTAGCAGAGCTTGTGGTAACACAAGGAGCGGCAACATCAAGGCTACCTTGGTTCAAGTTCCGAACGCTGCTGTTTTGTTTTCACCAAGTTGTGATGGTCGATTTTACATGTTTTTTTACTACGATGTTCACCACACTATTTGTGAGTGCATATACTGTGCAGTGTGTGTATTAGGAGTATTGTCTCTTCCTTTGATTTTCCCCTCTTGCCGGACAGGAGCTGCAGGCCAACTGGGGTGGCGGGTTATATCAATGTGGTGGCGTCCCTTCACCTTTCCTGCTGTGGTGCATTTGAGAATTTGATATTGACATGTTAAGTGTGGTGTGTCTGTAGACCCTCCCTCTGATAAACCTCCAGCCCTGGGTAAGCTCCAGGTAGTGAGCTAATGAACACATTCTATTGTATGTGTGTGACTGTGTGTGTGTGTGTATACATGTGTGTCCAGGCCTTGTAGGCCTCTTGTGTCAGTGCCTTAGTGGCAAAAAGTCTGACTGTCTGGAGAGAACTCACTCCCTGTATGTTTTTAATTTTGTTAATAAAGACAGAGGTTATTTTTGGAACCACGCCTCTGGTTTTCCTGTGATCACGAACCTGTGTTGCCTGGTTGAGCTTCATGTAAGAAGTAATATCCAATTAATCGAATATTCTGAGGGTCAGGGCCTCAGATGGCGTTGTTGACATGTCTATTAGAGAGCTAACCTACCACTTGCAACACAAGTATGGATCTAATGCACATTTAGACAAAGTACTGTATTGCCTATTTGGTGGAGAAAACAGTACAAAAGGTGTTTACTATAGGTCTATTTCAATGAAAAATGACAAGTTAATGAAATTTACTGTATCTTGCTAGGTATTTACTGTATGTCTTACATGTTAATGGCAGTTACATCTTGGGAGGAATGAATAAATAATTTTTTTATTCAGTACATTTTGTCTTTTCACAGTTTTTTTTCTGATACCAGAAAAATGAGAAAGTAATGGAACAGACATAGCAAAAATGCTCATTTTGAGAACTAGATTTTGCATTTTGTTGTCCAGTGTGTAAAGATTGATTAAAGAGTGTTTTTAAATTGGCAACAAGTTGTAGTGTTTGAAGGCAAGATTTGCTTTTGCTGCATGGTTTAAGTGTTTTGAGAGAGTAACAGCCTTAAAGAGTGTTTTTGAATTGGCAACAAGTTGTAGTGTTTGAAGGCAAGATTTGCTTTTGCTGCATGGTTTAAGTGTTTTGAGAGAGTAACAGCCTTTTGCAAGCAAAATGTGTAATTTTGTCTAGAGTGCTTTTGTTAAGACACGGGTGTTAACTCTTTTGGGAATGTGATTTCAGAGTTGACACAGGTATTAAAACGATCGAGAAAAACTGTAATTGACAGTGATCTAAATTTCAACAGCCATATGAAAGCGATAATTAAATCAGCTTTTCACCACCTAAAAAATATTGCCAAACTGAGAGGGCTGAATCATGTCAAAAGATGATTTAGAAAAACTCATTCATGCATTTATCTCCAGCAGGGTTGATTACGGCAATGGACTTTTCACAGGCCTTCCTATAAAGGCTATCAAACAGCTTCAGGTGATACAAAATGCAGCAGCTAGAGTAGGGTTCTCTCAAAAACTAAAAGAACTGACCACATTATTCCAATTCTTAAAGCGATGGTTCGGAGTAATTTCACCCTAGGGTCCGCACCATGACCTTGAGCCAAACACCCTCCCAGAACCTGTTTTCCCTTGGTCGAACCCTGGTTGAGTAGCGCTGTCAGAAACTAATGAGTTTCTGCAGGCATAATGGAACCAACTTTTATCTCGTAAATTACCCCACTAATAATGCCCTGAATGGTACGAAACTTCTACAGTATGTTCTTTACTCATAAAACGAGGCATTGAAAAGTTTGTAGGTACAAAATTATTCTACCTTGTGTCTTTTATTTTGTCATTTTAATTCATCTTTATTTTTAAATGATTTTACTTTGTTTGTTTTATGTTTTCTTTTTTATCATCATACCTTTTAAACTATTCTTTCATTATTGCCCTTTTATGCTTTTATTTGTTATTACTGTTTGCTTTTGTTTATGTAAAGCACATTGAAATACACACCTCTGTGTATGAAATGCGCTATATAAATAAACTTGACTTGACATACACACACACACACAGCCTCATCACACACACACACACACACACACACACACACACACACAGCCTAATCACACACACGCACGCACACACACACGCACACGCAGCCTCATCACACACAGACACAGACACAGACACACACACACACATAGCCTAATCACACACACACACACACACACACACATACACAGACAATCAGCCATATCACACACACACACAGCCATATCACACACACACACAGCCTCATCACACACACACACACACACACACACACGCACGCACACACAGCCTCATCACACACACACACACACAGCCTCATCACACACACACACACACACACACATACACATTCACACACACTCCATCTATAAGGCCACATATCTCTGTCATGGTTTATGTTCTAATTCCAAAGAAGCTTTATATCTTGATAACTTTTATTGATTTTCATTGCTAAAGCTCTAATGGGTAAATTACCCCTCTACATTTCAAATTTGCTTACTTACCATAATAGTGTTTACAGGACAAGGTCGTCAGAAAAAATATTATTAGTTATTCCATCAATAAGAACAGAACTTGGTAAAACAGCTTTCTCATCATAAGCACCAAAAGTCTGGAATGAACTTCAAAACACCCTAAATCTAGAATCACTTCCACCTTTCAATACTTTTAAAAACCTTTTAAAGTAAACTCTGACAGAACAGTGTAATTGTTTTTAACTAGGTGCCCTTTGATGTTGTATGTCTGTATTAGCTTAAGTTAAAGCTGCAGTTGGCAAGATTGTTTTGATCATATTCACTGAAACCGACACTATGCTCCGATAGAACAACATAAATCAGCCGGTTTTAGAAGAGGTTATAGAGCCTATTATTTGTTTTGCAAAAATCCATAGTTTCCGGTTCTTCTGGTCCTGTAATCACAGTCTGGTGCGCACTGACGAGCACAAACTCAATGAGAGGGTGCTAGTGGGGGAGGGGCATTAGAGTTGTAAAAATTCAAAATTGAAGTCCCCTCAATCTGTTAAACTTGCCAACTGCAGCTTTAAGTGTAATGTCTTGTTTGTGCTCTAGTACGTATACTGTATCTCGAACTGTCTCTCTGACACTGTGATCAGCAGCACCGGAGCGCCACAGGGAACTGTACTCTCTCCAGTCCTGTTGTACCTTGTACACATCTGACTTCCGCTACAACACTGAGTCATGCCACATGCAGAAGTTTTCTGACGACACTGAAATTGTGGGGTGTATCAGGAACGGGCAGGAGGATGAGTATAGGAGCCTGGTGGAAGACTTTGTGCAATGGTGCAAACTCAATCATCTCCAACTCAACACTTCAAAGATCAAGGAGATGGTGGTGGATTTCTGTGTGCATTTGAAAATGCACTATGCCATATAGGTGTGTGTGTGTTTGTGTGTGTGTCACTCTGTATGTGTGTATGTGTGTGTGTGTCTATGTGTGTGTGTGTGTGTGGTGTGTGTGTGTGTGTGTGTGTATATGTGTGTGTGTGTGTGTGTGTGTGTGTGTGTGGTGTGGGCGTTCCGTGGGGACCAAGGCCTTTCTGTGCTGCTACCTCCCCAGAATGCTCAATGACAGCAGAATTGGCGCAGGCACACCCTGGACGCCCCGAGAACCCACAGGGCTTTTTAGCACACAGGAAGGTCTCACACTGTAACACACACACACACACACACGTGCACACACACACACACACATATACGCACACGTGCGCACACACACACATATACGCACACGTGCGCACACACACACACACACACATATATGCACACGTGCGCACACACACACACACAAATACACATGCATGCCCGCATGCATGCACACACACGCACACACACACACACACACACACGTGCACACACACACACAGTCACAAGCACATGCACACACACACACAGGCAAATGTACGCATACAAACACACACACACACACACACACACACACTCAGGCACTTAGACAAATGCACGCATACACACACACACACATTGTATTACACTTTGTTACATTGTGTGTTACACTTTATTTTAGGTTGTAGATGCACTGTAACAGAGTACTATGATATAATGTGTTCCACTTCATCCCTAGCAACATTCACCCATAGCTGTCCATTGTACACTCTCCATTCCCCCATAGCTGTCCATTGTATATAAGTATATATACTCTTTTGATCCCGTGAGGGAAATTTGGTCTCTGCATTTATCCCAATCCGTGAATTAGTGAAACACACACAGCACACAGTGTACACACAGTGAGGTGAAGCACACACTAATCCCGGCGCAGTGAGCTGCCTGCATCAACAGCGGCGCTCGGGGAGCAGTGAGGGGTTAGGTGCCTTGCTCAAGGGCACTTCAGCTGTGCCTACTGGTCGGGATTCGATTGTGTGGGGGGTGGGGGGGTCTCTGTGTTAATGATCTGATGAATGCTACAGACTCCCTGGAATTGTGTGTGAGTGGCATTGGGTTGCAGCACTTCAGCAGTGTCACTGTGCATGGCTCACTGTAAGGCAAGGATGATAGAGAGAGAGAGATAGAGAGAATGAGAGGGAGAAAGAGATAGAGAGAGAGAATGAGAGGGAGAGAGAGAGATATAGAGAGAGAATGAGAGGGAGAGAGAGAGAGAGAATGAGAGGGAGAGAGAGAATGAGAGGGAGCGAGGAGAGAGAGGTAGAGGAAATGAGAGAGTGAGAGAGAGAGAATAAGAGATATGTAGGGGGAGCTGCTTCCTGTCATGGAAACATGACCCCAAAGGCTGCTGGGAAATACCAATGTGGGTACTTCAACACATAACTAGTCCGCCGGAAACACTGGACAGAGTCCCACTGGAAACACTGGACAGAGTCCCACTGGACGAGACACACTCTGAATGAGCTGGAGTTCAGATTCCTGTGTGTATGTGTGTTAGGTAAGAAATGAAAAGGCAAAAAGTAAGGTGTGTGTGTGTGTGTGTGTGTGAGAGTAAATACTTCCTATGGTTTAAACTCTTCAACTCTCCTGGGATCATGATTGTCTACGTCATAACAGAAGTATACCGGACATATTTGGTGTGTGTGTGTGTGTGTGTGTGTGTGTGTGTGTGTGTGTGTGCGCAATAGAGATGAGAGATGAGGGCAGAGTTAGGAGAGGAAGGATGGGGAGGAGAATAGTAACAGAATAGTCTTATTTAGGACTGGAGTTAGACGTCTTATTCAGTCTCCCTCCCTCTGTTTGTCTTCTCCCTCTCTCTCTCCCTCTCTCTCTCCCTCTCTCTATCTCTCTCTTTTTATCCCTCTCTCTCCCTCTCTCTATCCCTCTTTCTCTCACTCTTTCTATCTCTCTCTCTCTATCCCTCTCTCTCCTTCTCTCTCTCCCTCTCCCTCTCCCTATCCCTCTCCCTCTGTTTGTCTCCTCTCTCCCTCCCTCTCTCTCTTCCTCTCTATCTGTCTCTCTCTCTCTTCCTCTCTCTATCTCTCTCTTTTCCTCTCTATCTGTCTCTCTCTCTCTTCATCTCTCTTTCTCTCTCCATCCCTCTCTCTCTCTCTCTATCCCTCTCCCTCTGTTTGTCTTTCTCTCTCCCTCTCTCTTTCTCTCTCTCTCCCTCTCACATTCACTTCATCTTCGTCGTCAACAAATCTAACCAGACTAATGAACAATACTCCCCTACACTAGCTCTCACGCATACACACGCCCACACACACACACACACACACACACACACACACACACACACACACACACACACATGCACACACACCAAACACATGCAAACACAAACTCCCACAAACATACACACACAAACACACACACTCCCACACACATACACACTCACTCACTCCCACACACACATGCACACAAACACAGACACGCACACACACACACACACACCTATGCACACACACACCTATGCACACACACACACACACACACACACACACACACACACACACACACAGGATCTTTTGGGGTTAGTTTGACAGTGGCCCTTCAGTGGCTTTAATGGATTGCCGTGCTCCAGCACAAAACATAATTTGTTAACAGAGCAGCAGAGTTCTTTGCGTGAGGGCCGTCGCTGCATAGCAACTGGGGCGCGTGTGAGCCAATGCAGCCAGTGCACTTTCTCCCGGAGGAGAGGGCCAGGCGCAGGCCGCGCCTCAAAGAGGAGGTCGCCGCGGGAACGGGCTTCTTTGTGGCGGCCGGAGGAGGCGTTGAGCGGAGCGGAAGAGTGGGGGGAAGCACGCATTGCACTCTGCCCCCCTGGCCATCACTCACTCCACCACACCACACCCCCACAAACACCCCCACAAACACCACACCACACCACAAACACCACCCCCCCCACAAACACCACAGCCCCACAAATACCACACCCCCACAAACACCACACCCCCCACAAACACCACCCCCCCCCACAAATACCACACCACACCACACCCCCACAAATACCACACCACACCACACCCCCACAAACACCACACCACAAACACTGCACCACACCACACCACACCCCCACAAACACCACACCACACCACGCCACAAACACCACGCTGCACCACAGCGCCATGCCTGTTACAACCAAAACAAAAACAATAAAGAACCACAACACACGGACGCATCCACAGTCCCATCCCACCACCACCACCACAGTCCCACCACCACCACTACAAGGCTGCGGAGACGCACGGGGCTGGACGCGTCCCAAACGAGACGCTGTTCCCTGGCCGAGAGTTGCTTGCCGGCTCGCGGAGCGTAGTGTAACGAGCAGAGATGTGCGATATGTTGCCACGGCGGCTGTTTGTGTCGAGCCGGTCAGGCATGCGCTTTTAATTGGGCGCTAGATGACCACACTGCTCCCTCATCACGACGCCGGACCAAAAGAGACGGAGATGGATTGTTGTCCTCAAACAGCGCACTCCTTTGCTGAGGCAACTCTCCCCAACTGGTGCATTCGTATTTGTGTGTGTTTGTGTGTGTGTGTGTATTCTCTCTCTCTCTCTCTCTCTGTATCTGATTGTGTATGCGTGTGTGCGTCTCTGATTGTGTATGCATGTGTGTGTGTGTGTGTGTGTGTTTGTGTTTGTGTTTTTGATTGTGTGTGTGTGTGTGGTCAATAGCAGCATTGGAAAACATGTTTCATTCACTCACTGTGGGCGCCATCTAGTGGTGGGCCATGAGGCAGCGTTAGCTCAGTGCGCTCCCCCACACTGCTCTCTGGGATGAGGGGGAGGAAGCACAACTGAGCCAAGCCAAGGATGCACCAAACATGCTGTGCTTACAGTTTATTTTTTGGAGTAATGGAGTAATCAGTGAAATGGGGTAAATCAGTACAGATCCCAACTCACAAACAAACCAATTGACATTTGAACAATAAACTGAAATCATATAAGGTACAACTAAACAATACTTGACAACCAACATCACCTAATCATCTCTCACATGGGACTCCTACACACCAAACCAACAAACAAAGACCTTAACTTTACACATGATGGCAGAGCTACTCTACAAACTGATAAACATCACAAAAGTCATAGTGAGGGTCATTAAAGTGATGACGTACGTTAACTCAAAGATGCACACAGAGCAGGACACACTGGAGTGCTGGGTTGAGATGAACAAAAGAGTGAACTGAGGGCGAGCAAACAATTTATCCTGGTCTGAGCCCCTGCTCCGGAGCTACAGGGTTTCCCAGCAGGTAAACTGGGTGTGGTTAGGTGGCAGAGCCAAACAATCCTGCAATTTCTCCACAGCACTTTCACCTCAAGCCCTCCTTACACTGACAGACTTTGGAAAGATTTGCAAAGATTTGGAAAAGATTTTTGAAAGACTACAGTCTCGGACCCTCTCACATCTAAAGACAAGCAGTAGAGTTTTAAGTCACAGACTATGATTTTGCAATGACTAGGGATCTTGCAGGGTCACTATTTACAAGACTGCAACACGATTCCTTTAAATTATTACCCATCGTGCAATAGATAAACAGGAACTGAAAATTATAGCCTACTAAACTCAAAGTCGTATTTTCGTGTTTCTGCAGCATTGTTTCATGCGTGACATCCTTAACCGATACAGAGTTGTTCTGTCAAGTGGAAGAGCCGACTAAATATGTATAAGAAATAACATCCACATTCAACAGTATTCTAACACTAATGCTTCAAGTGGGATTTGAACTCTCAACCTAAGGATCACCAGTACATGGCATTATCCCACTGAGCCACTGTCAATTCTACATGTTGGCCAGTCACATTCACATCGTGAAAATGTGTATTGGTAAACACACAACAAGAAAAACTCTAAGCATACATTTTTACAATAAAATGAAGGGCTTTCCTAAAAGAGTACACCTGAAAACTTTTTGAAATTCTGGGGCAATTAGACATTTGTAGAGATGAACACTAATGGATGAAATATAAATATGATAGACTTAATGATGAAGGAAAAATAGTAAACAAAGAAGTTGCCCTAAATGTAATAGAGAGTCCCGGCATTCTGATTCTTGGCAACTGATGAGTGTGAATGTTGATTGGCTGATGTCATTCAGGTGCTGTTCAATGGTGTGAATCTTAAATGACAAATCCTAAAGCTCTAACAGGGATTCGAACACTCAACCTAAGAAACATCAGTTCAAGGCATTAGCCCACTGAGCCACTGACAACCATACAAATTGGGCAGTCACATTCACATGGTGAAAATGTGACAATAAAATGAAGGGCTTTCCTGAAAGAGTACACCTGAAAACTTTTTGAAATTCTGGGGCAATTAGACATTTGTAGAGAAGAACACTAATGGATGAAATATAAATATGATAGACTTAATGATGAAGGAAAAATAGTAAACAAAGAAGTTGCCCTAAATGTAATAGAGAGTCCCGGCATTCTGATTCTTGGCAACTGATGAGTGTGAATGTTGATTGGCTGATGTCATTCAGGTGCTGTTCAATGGTGTGAATCTTAAATGACAAATCCTAAAGCTCTAACAGGGATTCGAACACTCAACCTAAGAAACATCAGTTCAAGGCATTAGCCCACTGAGCCACTGACAACCATACAAATTGGGCAGTCACATTCACATGGTGAAAATGTGACAATAAAATGAAGGGCTTTCCTGAAAGAGTACACCTGAAAACTTTTTGAAATTCTGGGGCAATTAGACATTTGTAGAGAAGAACACTAATGGATGAAATATAAATATGATAGACTTAATGATGAAGGAAAAATAGTAAACAAAGAAGTTGCCCTAAATGTAATAGAGAGTCCCGGCATTCTGATTCTTGGCAACTGATGAGTGTGAATGTTGATTGGCTGATGTCATTCAGGTGCTGTTCAATGGTGTGAATCTTAAATGACAAATCCTAAAGCTCTAACAGGGATTCAAACACTCAACCTAAGAAACATCAGTTCAAGGCATTAGCCCACTGAGCCACTGACAACCATACAAATTGGGCAGTCACATTCACATGGTGAAAATGTGACAATAAAATGAAGGGCTTTCCTGAAAGAGTACACCTGAAAACTTTTTGAAATTCTGGGGCAATTAGACATTTGTAGAGAAGAACACTAATGGATGAAATATAAATATGATAGACTTAATGATGAAGGAAAAATAGTAAACAAAGAAGTTGCCCTAAATGTAATAGAGAGTCCCGGCATTCTGATTCTTGGCAACTGATGAGTGTGAATGTTGATTGGCTGATGTCATTCAGGTGCTGTTCAATGGTGTGAATCTTAAATGACAAATCCTAAAGCTCTAACAGGGATTCAAACACTCAACCTAAGAAACATCAGTTCAAGGCATTAGCCCACTGAGCCACTGACAACCATACAAATTGGGCAGTCACATTCACATGGTGAAAATGTGACAATAAAATGAAGGGCTTTCCTGAAAGAGTACACCTGAAAACTTTTTGAAATTCTGGGGCAATTAGACATTTGTAGAGAAGAACACTAATGGATGAAATATAAATATGATAGACTTAATGATGAAGGAAAAATAGTAAACAAAGAAGTTGCCCTAAATATAATAGAGAGTCCCGGCATTCTGATTCTTGGCAACTGATGAGTGTGAATGTTGATTGGCTGATGTCATTCAGGTGCTGTTCAATGGTGTGAATCTTAAATGACAAATCCTAAAGCTCTAACAGGGATTCGAACACTCAACCTAAGAAACATCAGTTCAAGGCATTAGCCCACTGAGCCACTGACAACCATACAAATTGGGCAGTCACATTCACATGGTGAAAATGTGACAATAAAATGAAGGGCTTTCCTGAAAGAGTACACCTGAAAACTTTTTGAAATTCTGGGGCAATTAGACATTTGTAGAGAAGAACACTAATGGATGAAATATAAATATGATAGACTTAATGATGAAGGAAAAATAGTAAACAAAGAAGTTGCCCTAAATGTCAGAGTGTCTCGGCATTCTGATTCTTGGCAACTAATGACTGTGTATGTTGATTGCCTGATGTCATTCAGGTGCTGTTCAATGGTGTGAATCTTCAATAACCAATAGTATTCAAGCTAGAGCCTACCGCACTACCAGGGATTCAAACTCTCAACCTAACAAACATCAGCACTAGGCATTATCCCACTGAGCCACTGACAATCCTACATATTTGGCAGTCACATTCACATGGTGAAAATGTGTGTTGGCAAACACACAACATCAAGAAAATTCCTAGCATACATTTGACAATAGAATTAAGGGCTTTATAAAAAAGAGTACAGATCTGAAAATGTGCACTGTTAATGGTATCCACATAATGATGGTTGTATGGTTGTTCTCCAAGGAAAAAAAATTACTCATATAGGAATATAGGTGATATAGGAGAAATGGGCTGAGTGGTCGAACTTTATTGGTCTATATCTCTGAAATGGAAGGCTTTGTCTAAACATTGTCTGTGAGAATTTTGGTGAAGATTTGATAATTTTTGAAGCCTGTGAAACTTTTTATGATGTTTGGCTTTTCTCTGAAATTGTGGCAAAAGTAAACATTTTTAGAGCATAAGACCAGGGTGAAAAAGTTGCATCTGAATGTAGAGATTAATATGATGAAAGAATTTTGAGTCTAGGTCAATCTGGTAAGGAGAAATAAGCATTTTTGACAAGAGCGCCACCTTTGGGTGCAGTACCCCAAATTATGGGTTATGGGTAGTGGGGGGTACTGGTAACAATACTTGAAAATGTGAAGTTTCTAGGACTTACGGTTTATAGGAATATAGGTGATCTAGGAAAATTGGCCTAAGTGGTCTAACTTTATTGGCCTATATCTCTGAAATGGAACAAAATATCAAAATTCTGATCGATAACTTTTGTGAGGCTTGGTCTAAACATTGTCTGTGAGAATGTTGGTGAAGATTTAATTATTTTTGAAGAGTGTGAAACTTTTTATAATGTTTGGCTTTTCCATGAAATTGTGTCAAAAGTAAACATTTTTAGACCATAAGACCAGGGCCAAAAAGATGCATCTGAGTTTAGAGATTAATATTATGAAAGAATTTTGAGTCTAGGTCAATCTGGTAAAGAGAAATTAGCATAATTAACTTTCTTTTCCAACAGCGCCACCTTTGGGTGCAGTACCCCAAATTTTGGGTTATGGGCAGAGGGGGGTACTGGTAACCATACCTGAAAATTTGAAGAGTTTTGGAGTTACGGTTTAGGCTGCAGTATGACTTTTACAGAATTTTGGCCAAAAATGAACGGTACAGAAACAATAGGGGTCCTGCAGCTACGCTGCTCGGACCCCTAATAATAAAAAGCATCCTTTCATTGACCCTGCATAAATGTGGACACATGGCATGTGACTCAGCCCAATCTTTCCAACCAACGTTGCTCAAATCTCATCTGGTACATCAATTAGTTCACAGTGTTTGTTCCCATGCTCCTCCAGACCTACTGCTCTCTCTCTTCATCACATTTCTACCGCTCACTCTCTCTTCATCACTCTCTCTCTCTTCATCACATGTCTACCACTCTCTCTTCATCATATGTCTACCGCTCTCTCTCTCACTCTCTCTTCATCACTCTCTCTCTCTTCATCACATTTCTACCGCTCTCTCTCTCTCTCTTCATCACTCTCTCTCTCTTCATCACATTTCTACCGCTCTCTCTCTCTCTCTTCATCACTCTCTCTCTTCATCACATTTCTACCACTCTCTCTTCATCACTCTCTCTTCATCACATGTCTACCGCTCTCTCTCTCATCACATTTCTACTGCTCTCTCTCTATTTCATCATCACATTTCTACCGCTCTCTCTCTCATCACATTTCTACCGCTCTCTCTATTTATCACTCTCTCTCTCTTTATCACATTTCTACCGCTCTCTCTTCATCACTCTCTCTCTTCATCACTCTCTCTCTCTCTTCATCACATGTCTACTGCTCTCTCTCTCTATTTCATAATCACATTTCTACCACTCTCTCTTCATCACTCTCTCATCACATTTCTACCGCTCTCTCTCTATTTCATCATCACATTTCTACCGCTCTCTCTTCATCACTCTCTCTCTCTTCATCACATGTCTACTGCTCTCTCTCTCTTCATCACATTTGTTATCCTCTACAGCAGTGTTTCTGGTGGATCGCAGAACTGCTCTGGCTGGGTCGTGGAGCTTGCGGTTACAGTTTTTCTCGATTGCTTTTACCTGCTTAAGTAAACTGGAACCCACTTGGTCTTCATGACTACTTTCTTTGCACAGCAGAAGTCATCTCTTGCGAATGTGTTCACACATTTTCATTGGGTTCACACATTTCTCACACCCTTTTGCAAAACAGTTAGCACAGGTGTCATTCAAAAGCCCCAAACTCTATTGGTTTTCCCATGCTAAACAAAAGGAAAACATCTTTTCACAAGTGGTATATATTCCTTGCATAAGTCTGAATCTCAGATACACCTGTGTGAAACTCCTTTGCACAATTCTTCAATCAGCAATCATTCATTATACATAAGAGATGTCTGTTCTGTGTTGCTATTTAGGCAAGTATCATCTAATGCACATTTAGACAAAGTACTGTATTGCCTATTTGGTGGAGAAAACAGTACAAAAGGTGTTTACTGTAGGTCTATCTCGATGAAAAATGACCAAGTTGTAGTTCAATGAAATTTACTGTATCTTGCTATTTAGGTATCTAGGTATTTACTGTATGTCTTACATGTCAATGGCAGTTACATCTTGGGAGGAATGAATAAATTATTTTTTTATTCAGAACATTTTGTCTTTTCACAGTTTTTTTCTGATACCAGAAAAATGAGAAAGCAATGGAACAGACATACTGTAGCAAAAATGCTCATTTTGAGAACTAGATTTTGCATTTTGTTGTCCAGTGTGTAATGATTGATTAAAGAGTGTTTTTTAATTGGCAACAAGTTGTAGTGTTTGAAGGGAAGATTTGCTTTTGCTGCATGTTTTAAGTGTTTTGAGAGAGTAACAGCCTTTTGCAAGCAAAATGTGTCATTTTGTCCAGAGTGCTTTTGTTCAGATACGGGTGTTAACTGTTTTGAAAGCGTGATTTCAGAGTTGACACAGGTATCAAAACGATCGAGAAAAACTGTAAAAAGAATAAAAAAATCACCCATTTAAAATGCTACCTTATCAGATCTAATGTTGGATCTTTATTTTGTTAGACTTTATATCTATGTCAGTCATTGCCATGGACATAAACTATGTTGATGTGACAAGTCATGTTAGACATTGATTGGTAAACGCAATTAAGCTACGACCCTGAATATTTGAAGTAGGATATGGATTCACTTACATTGAGGCAAAATGGGACAGAAACCCCAGTGTGCAGTGTTCACTGAATTGCTGGTACATGAGAGAAAATGCCACATGGAAACAAAGCACCCCTGTCAAAGATAAACCTGTCGAGTGCTTTGAAAGGTGACATCAGGAGTTGAAGATTTCACAAACATCAGCAATGCCAAACATCAGCATGTTCCAAACAAGTAGGCCTACAGGCACTTCACATGTCTTACCCTGTAGCTCACTGTGTCAGTTGGCTTGATCGCTAAAATCATATATGGGTCACGACTTCATGAACATGGGAAACTGTGGGTCCCAAAGCCAGACCAGTTAAGAACCACTGCTCTACATGCTCCACCTCTCATCCTCACTCCTCCTCCTCCTCTCATCTTCACTCCTCCTCCTCCTCTCATCTTCACTCCTCCTCCTCCTCTCATCTTCACTCCTCCTCCTCTCATCTTCACTCCTCCTCCTCTCATCCTCACTCCTCCTCCTCTCCTCATCCTCCTTCTCTGATCTTCACTCCTCCTCCTCCTCCTCTCATCTTCACTTCTCCTCCTCCTCCTCTCCTCCTTCTCTCATCTTCACTCCTCCTCCTCTCATCCTCATTCCTCCTCCTCCTCTCCTCCTTCTCCTCCTCCTCTGATCTTCATTCCTACTCCTCCGCTCATCCTCACTACTCCTCCTCCTCTCATCTTCACTCCTCCTCCTCTCATCTTCACTCCTCCTCCTCTCCTCATCCTCCTTCTCTGATCTTCACTCCTCCTCCTCCTCCTCTCATCTTCACTCCTCCTCCTCTCATCCTCCTCCTCCTCCTCTCATCTTCACTTATCCTCCTCCTCCTCTCATCTTCACTCCTCCTCCTCTCATCCTCACTCCTCTTCCTCCTCTCCTCCTCCTCTCATCTTCACTCCTCCTCCTCTCATCTTCACTCCTCCTCCTCTCCTCATCCTCCTTCTCTGATCTTCACTCCTCATCCTCCTCCTCTCATCTTCACTTCTCCTCCTCCTCCTCTCATCCTCACTCCTCCTCCTCCTCTCATCTTCACTCCTCCTCCTCCTCCTCTCCTCCTCCTCCTCTCATCTTCACTTCTCCTCCTCCTCCTCCTCTCATCTTCACTCCTTCTCCTCCTCTCATCTTCACTCCTCCTCCTCCTCCTCTCATCTTAACTTCTCCTCCTCCTCCTCTCATCTTCACTCCTCCTCCTCTCATCCTCACTCCTCCTCCTCCTCCTCCTCTGATCTTCACTCCTCCTCCTCCTCCTCTCATCTTCACTCCTCCTCCTCTCATCCTCACTCCTCCTCCTCCTCTCATCTTCACTCCTCCTCCTCTCATCCTCACTCCTCCTCCTCCTCCTCCTCCTCCTCTGATCTTCACTCCTCCTCCTCCCCCTCTCATCTTCACTCCTCCTCCTCTCATCTTCACTTCTCCTCCTCCTCCTCTCATCTTCACTTCTCCTCCTCCTCCTCTCATCCTCACTCCTCCTCCTCCTCTGATCTTCACTCCTCCTCCTCTGATGTTCACTCCTCCTCCTCCTCTCATCTTCACTCCTCCTCCTCTCATCTTCACTCCTCCTCCTCCTCTCATCTTCACTCCTCCTCCTCTCATCTTCACTTCTCCTCCTCCTCCTCTCATCTTCACTCCTCCTCCTCTCATCTTCACTCCTCCTCCTCCTCCTCCTCTCATCTTCACTTCTCCTCCTCCTCCTCTCATCTTCACTACTCCTCCTCTCTTCCTCCTCATCTCCTCTCTTCCTCCTCTTCCTCCTCCTCTCAGTGCTGCATTGCCTTCTCTTATTGACAATGGCTCATCTGTTGCCCTGTTTAGGACTGATTGTTAAGTTTACAGTTATGCACCCATTCATGGGTGTTGAATATTGGATGTTTTGCAGAAAAAGTCAAAGAGATCTCGGTGAAATTGTGTTTATGGTGATACAGTGATATCATCCTTACCTTCCCCAGCCTTACAGCGCCCCCCAGTGGAGGAACGCTGTAAATGGGTGTAGTGTTTCTGCTGGAATGTGTTTTGTCTGAGAGTTAGACAGCGGCAAGGTCACTCTCGGGTTATTTATGTAAAACCAGATTGGTGTTGAGATACCTCAGCACTGTTTCTCTTCTCATTAGAGAGGTGGTAATGTGAACCCTCCTTGGGAAACATCCTCTTTCCTCTGAGCACTTAGTTGGATGTTCACGTATTGTTTTCTGATTTAACCCTCCGGTTGTGTTTGTTTCATGTTTACTAGTTTTGTGTTCCTGGTCAAAAATGGCCACTGCATTATGACTTGTTATAAATCCATAGTAACACATACATTATCATCTAATGTTGTGATAGACCTTTGTGTAAACTTGTGTCCTATTAGATATTGAACTTCCATTTGATATTTATGGCCCCTGCAGGCCTCACTGACCTCATGCAAGTCAAAAAGGGGAAGATTCTTTGGGGAAAGGTTCCAGTGGGGGCTGACATAGAAGCAAAGAGGGGGAGTGAAGGTGTGTGTGTGTGTGTGTGTGTGTGTGTGTGTGTGTGTACAGCAGCACAGATATAGTCCATCTGATCAATGGGTATGTGCCTGGACTCAATTTGATACACATTTTCTCACCCATTCATTTCTAATGACCAGTCATTTTTGACCGGGAATACACGTCGGTGTTCTAAAGTTAAATAAAAACCTAAATTGTTATGAAAATGATCAAAATTTGTTTTGTGTGTTAACACAAACCTGTGTTAACAAAGTCATGGACCTCATCCATGTATGTAAGAATAAAGTCATCCAAAGTCATCCACCTCATCCATGTATGTGAGAATAAATTAACAATTGTAAATTGGTCAAATTTGACCTGCAAACACAACAGGAAGGCTAACTTCTAACGTTACTGTTGTCTAAACAACTCCTGCTGAGCCCTGAGGAACTGGGGACTGCTGATACTCCAGTCTGTATCAACATCCAACCCACTGGCAGGGCTCTCAGGTGAGAAAGGCAGCTCATGGCAGAGCTCTCTCTCAGTACACACACACACACACACTCAGGTGAGAAAGGCAGCTCATAGCAGAGGTCTCTCTCAGTACACACACACACTCAGGTAAGGAAGGCAGCTCATAGCAGAGCTCTCTCTCAGTACACACACACACACACACACACACACACACACACACACACTCAGGTGAGGAAGGCAACTCGTAGCAGAGCTCTCTCTCAGTACACACACACACACACAGGGCCAGATGTACGTTGTTGCACCCACTTCAGGCGTATTTGATTTCATTCGCAATGTGCACATACAAACATGGTGAGGTATGTACAAACAGGCCGCACTGAGGAAAAAGTGCAGACTGCCTGTTGGTGGAGCTGTGAATGGCTATTTGCACGTTTCCGGTGAAAAACTTGCGCCTGTTAAAAGCCAGTGTATTCCAAACTGCGGTTAAATGCTCGAAACTTTTAGAGACAGCTGAATCCGTATTCAGATCATTGGTTTTCTTCATTGTACTATGTCAGAAGCAACCTTAACTTTTGTTTGCTTTTTTAATATCATATTTTCACTTTCACGACATACACTTCCCAATCTGCTAGACTAGGGTATTATAGCCGTAGTCTACATGCAGTAAATAGTTCAAGTATTTTTTTAAGTGGATTAGTAGAACTACTAGGCCTACTCTGTATGTCGCTGCTCGTTGACATCTTATTATCATGTATGATCGCTAAAGTTTGATTCTTTTTAATATCGCAATTGGTTAACTCTATTCAACTGCTTGTGGTTCAGCTGTCGACACGCAATTAGCGGTGAAGTGGCAGCTTAGTAAATTCCCAAAGCACAGCGTCACTTTCTGCGCTTAGAAAAACTTGGTATTAGCGCTTTCTCTGTACATCCGGTCCACAGCACACACACACACACACACACACACAATTTTTAGTGCACACATCCATTCTCAGCACACATACATGATCTCAGTGCACACACACACACACTTTCCTCAGTGCACACACACACATGATCTCAGTGGCCATGCTCCCGTTGGGCGACCCTATAAGCAGGGCGATTAGCAGTCTGTGCTGAGGCGGATCTGAAGCTGACGCTAAAGCTCCACTCTGAGTCTGGGTCAGTGGAACAAACAGCACAGGAGGGGCCACAGGTGCACTTTCACACAGTGGTGTGGTGTGTGTGTGTGTGTGTGTGTGTGTGTGTGTGTGTGTGTGTGTGTGTGTGTTGTGTGTTTGTGTGTGTGTATGTGTGTGTTTGTGTGTGTGTGGGTGTCAGCAGTCAAGGTCAGCAGTCAAGTCCTTTCCCTGTGCGCACAGGGGTAAGGCAGGGATGTGTACTGGCACCAGTGCTTTTTAACATCTTCCTTATATGTGTCACCCAGCTTCTCCACAAGGATATTGAAGACAATAGTGGGGTGACAGTAGCATACAGGCTGGATGGTAACCTCTTCAATATCAGGAGGCTGCAGGCAACCACCAAACTGCACAGAGTAAGGATACTTGAGCTGCAGTATGCAGATGACTGCGCTCTCATATCTCACTCTCCTCAAGGCCTCCAGTCTGTGTGTGTGTGTGTGTGTGTGTGTGTGTGTGTGTGTGTGTGTGTGTGTGTGTGTGATTCATATCAGCTGGATGTAATATCTGTGGTGGGAGTGTATTTGTTTATAACAGTGTAACTCGTCAGCACCTGTGTCACTGGGTCGCCAGAAGGGAGTGTGCCACACACAGCAGTGAGGGCATACAGCAGGATGGGTTTGACCATCAACACCTCTAAAACAGAGGTAATCTGCCAATGGAGTGCCAACATCCCACCCACACCACCCATCTTCACTATTGCAGATGAGAAACTGTCAGTCGTTCCATCATTCAAGTACCTGGGGAGCATTATCTCTGAAGACAATAGTATTGACAATGAGGTCCAGAATAGAATCAAACAAGCATCAGCTGCCTTTGGGAGACTCCGGCGGCGGGTGCTTCAGAACAAGAACCTTCATCTCAACACAAACATCTGCGTCTACCAAGCGGTCTGCATCACCACCCTCCTCTACAGCTGTGAAGACTGGGTTACTAACACCCTCTACAGCTGTGAAGCCTGGGTTACTAACACCCTCTACAGCTGTGAAGCCTGGGTTACTAACACCCTCTACAGCTGTGAAGCCTGGGTTACTAACACCCTCTACAGCTGTGAAGCCTGGGTTACTTACACCCTCTACAGCTGTGAAGACTGGGTTACTTACACCCTCTACAGCTGTGAAGCCTGGGTTACTAACACCCTCTACAGCTGTGAAGACTGGGTTACTTACAGCCGCCACATCAAGTCCCTGGAACACTTCCACATCTGCTGTCTTCAGCGCATCCTGGGAATCACTTGGCGTGACAAGAGTGCCTCACACTGAGATCCTCAACAGAACATGCTGTAAGAGTATTGAGGCCAACATCACCCAGCACCAACTGCGTTGGTTGGGGCATGTGATAAGGATGCACTACAATCGTCTGCCCCGCAGAGTGCTATATGGCCAGCTACACCAAGGTCAGCGTTCTGCTGGAGGCCAGAAGAAACGCTTGAAATACCAATTGAAGACAGCGCTTAAGAGGTGCAAAATCAAACCTGGGGACCTGGAGAGCATGGCTGCTGACCGCAACATCTAGCGGCAGTTATGTCTAGCTGGGACCCAAACACTAGAGGAGGAAAGGACAGTCAAGAGACAACAGAGAAGGCTCAGGAGGAACACACCCATGACTGCCAGCAACACCAATACAATGTTTACATGCCCAACATGCAATAGAGCCTGTGGATCCAGGATAGGACTATTCAGCCATCAGAAAACTCACTGCTAAAAGACAGAAGTGGACGTCATCATCGGATTCGGTGGACAACAACAAGCAAGCAAGTGTGTGTTTGTGTGTTTGAGTGTGTGTGTGTATGTGTGTGGTAGTTGTCTATGTATGCATGTGTGTTTGTGTGTGTGTGTGTGTGTGTGTGTGTGTGTATGTATGTGTGTGTGTAGTTGTCTATGTATGTATGTGTGTGTGTGTGTGTGTGGTTGTGTGTGTGTGTGGTTGTTTGTGTGTGTGTGTGTTTGTGTGTTTGGGGGTTTTGTGTGTGTGTGTGTGTGTTTGTGGTTGCTCTGGCTGTGACTCTGGGCAGACAGACCTCCATAACAGAGCAGGTCAGAGCTGAGTTTAATCTCCAGACAGAGAGAGCCTTGATCCCACTATTACACTACAGCAAGCAAACAACAAACAACACTGTCAACCACACACAAATTAGACTTGCTAATAGGACTTATGACTTATTTCAAACACACACACACACACTTATGCAGTCACATAAGGGATTTTAGAAATGGGTTCTGCAGCATTCTCAGACAGATCTCTCTCTCTCTCTCTTTGATACGGACTCCAGCAGAAGTGCCACCAACAGATGGCGCCAGTGTGTCACTACTGAGATACAGAGATGCATCTATCAGCGTCAACTCTTACAAACTCTCACCTGTGATGAGTGGTGATTTCGTCACAAAATAGTGATGTGAGTATTTGATTAATGTATGTGTCAAATCTTTACATGTTTGGTAGCAGGAGATGAAGGAGAACAGAGAAGGAAAGGAGGAGAGGAGGAGAGAATAGAGAGGAGAGGAGGAGAGGAAAAGAGGAAGAAAGAGAAAGAGAGGGGTAGAACAGAAGGAGAGAGAATATAGAGAAAGAGAGGAATAGAGAAGAAGAGGAGAAGAGGAGAGGAGGAGAGGATGAGAAGAGGAAAGGATAGAGAGAAGGAGAAAAGAAAAAGAGGGGGAAGAAAAAGAGGAGGAGAGAAGAGAACATGATTCTAGAATGCTGTGAATACCTGAGGTCACTTCCTGTCAGCCGCGGCACGACAACGACCTTGAGGAGATAGGCCTTGCCATGACAACTGCCGTTCAGAATGCTACACTGGTTGCCTAGCGACGGCATTACCTTACGGGTTGCTTTGTTGTCTGTCCTGTCTTGATATTAGAGGGGAAGCTATGACTCAGAGGGTGGGGTATAAATCAATGTGTGTATGTGTATGAGTGTGTGTGTGTGTGTTTCTGTGTGTGGGTGTGGGTGTGTGTTTGGGTGGTGTATGTACCTGAGAGTTATCTGTGTGTGTACGGACAGTAACATGTAACAGTTCAAAGTACTTTAGTGATGACTACTATATGTCTGCCTTACCCATAGACCCCCCCCCCCACACACACACACACACACTCATATATCCTTTCACCCATCCACTCATCCGTGCATCCTCTCCCTCTCTCTCTCTCTCTCTCTCTCCCTCTCTCTCTCCATGGGCAGGCTAAATAAACTCCACTGAAACAGAGTGGTGTTGTGACAGTGTGTGGGAGAGGCAGACGAGAGGCATCAGCTGTGAGAGTCATAAAGAGTTACAACCTCACTGACCACTATGTGTGTGTGTGTGTGTGTGTGTGTGTGCGCGTGTGTGTGTGTGTGTGTGGCACACTCCCTTCTGGCGACCCAGTGACACAGGTGTGTAAACAAACACACGTCACAGCTGACGAGTTACACTGTTATAAACAAATACACTCCCACCACAGATATTACATCCAGCTGATATGAATCACACACACACACACACACACAACCATTACGGTCATTAATGACGACACAGAACCACACACATATAAACACACATATAAACAGTCACCTGAGGAACAGAATACCTCTGATTAATTCAATATGAATGTGGTTGAGAAGGCACTTCATACACACACACACACACACACACACACACACACACACACACACACACACACACACACACACACGCACACACACACACAGACACTGATGTGAGTGCTCTGTCTCAGGCTGTCCCAGATCTCGTACGGTCAGAAGCAGATTGATGAGCAGGGGATGATCAACGAAGGGGGATTAACACTGAGAGAAAAATAATCAAATAATCTAATCACACACACACACACACACACATTCACACACAACACACACATGCCACTTACAAAAAAGAACTAGATAGATAGATAGATAGATACTTTATTGATCCCCAGGGGAAATTCAAGAATAGTAATTATAGTAACTATAGTAATACTATACGATTTCTATAGTAGGCTGGTTCTATCGTAGTGTATAATCCTCTATAGTGTTCCGACAGTATAGTTTTATAGTTCTTCTGTAAATATTCCTATAATAAGATTCCTATAACATTTCTGTCCCAAAATGGGCTACTATGATATTCCTAGTAGTTCCATTTCGTAAGGGACACACACCTGAAGCATTCTGATCATTTAGAGCTGGACTTATCTTTTTTTCCTCTGACAGCCAGGAGAGAGAGAGAGAGAGAGCGAGAGAGAGAGAGAGAGAGAGAGAAATGCATCCTCCCGTTGCGCCACACCCGCCCTGTCCGAAATCGTCATGCTTTCGGGGCGGGGCCTGGTGAAGAGTTCGCAGTGAGTCCGAAGAATTGGGCAGAAAGACGAGTGATTCAGCGCGAGGAGACGAACCGCGGATTGCTTACGGTTTATGGTCGAGAAGACACGCACCTGTTGATTCTCAGGCGCACCCGCGAGTTTCCCGTTTCCGAGGACAAGCAGAGCGCACAAATGACGGACGCTATCTTTCCCAACGGCTGCAAGGCCAACGGGGCCGTGGAGAACGGCTACTTTAAAAAGGTCTGTTCTCTCTCCCTCTGTGTGTTTGTATGTGTCGTTGATGTGCTGAGTTTTGATACCTGAACTTGCTTGGCTAGTTTTGGTGGCTGTCTGTCCGTAGCCTATTGTTTCCTTCACACATTCTTCTGTTCCCTGAAGGTTTCCGATCTCTCTTATTGTTCTTTGGAGCGGAGGCGAAAGCGCTGGCGAGCAACGGTGCCAGATGCGAGAGAATTAGGTTAAGCTTTCAAATCACTGTCTCCTTCGAAAACTTTCGAGAACAGCCTATTAAAAAGCCTGATTAGGCATACAACGAGTATGCCAGTAGTTCTATCAAACGTAGGGCCTATACATTTCTTCAACATGTTCTACAATTTACTTTTTTTTAGGACATCGTGATGTTGAAAGTGGGCAGCGTTTGTCGGGAAATGTTTTTTTGTTTTGTTTTCATAAGTGTGTGATAGGGGATTCTAGTCTAACGGTGTCTACATCTTTTTAGTGCCAACTTTAACATCACTAATGTGCTCATCTGCGGTGTGGCTCTTGTTTTATCAGAGTCGATTCTAGTCTATTCATAAACAGACGCGAGCCTACAGTTGCCATAGCAGGGTAGCCAGACGGCCCGATCTCGGGCTTGTAAACGCGCCCCCACCGCCGAATTCCTGAAGAATCAACTCACGGCGGGTTTGCTCCAGTTCATTCGTCAGTCATGTCATTCAGCCCCTCGGTGATGACAACGGGCCAGCAGGGTGAGCGGACGCGTTTAGTTACTTACGTGGTAGGCTACAAAATGTAGAGGGTTAGGCTTACAGTTTCAGGACATTTTTCAAAAACAAGTCTAGGTGTGTATGATAGTCAGTGGCGGGCCATTTTGTGAAAATTCAATATTTGTGCACCTGGTTAGTCAGCGAGGACAGGTGTTTCACGATAAAAGAAATATGTGTGAAAATGAGAAAATATGGACTTTGGATTTAAAAAGTAGACTAAAACAATCAGGGCAGTGCAGAGAGAGTGTGGATGGTGTTTGTTCTGTGCTGTTGGAGAGAATACAGAGGTGTGTATGCATGTGTGTGTTATTTTGAAGCAGAAAGTAGCCTCTTATATTCTTTAAATGTGTGTGCACTGCTGAGGTTGAAGTATAATGTATGTTATGTATTGATGAGGGAATGAGTGGTTTTGTGTGTGTGTGTACTCTTAAAACAAATGTTTTGTCCCTATCTGGACACAGAGATGTGTTAAAACAACGCAAGTTGTGTTGTTTTCAACACATTCCTTTCAAGTGTGTGTGTGTGTGTGTGTGCGTTTGCTTAAAATAAACTTTTAGTGGTGAAACCTGTGAGGCAGCAATGCAGTGATGAAATCTCTCTGTCACCCAGCAGTGCATGGTGACAGGACATGCGTGTGTGTCCTGCGGAGCTGTGTTCCAGGGTTTGGTGTGTGTGTGTGTGTGTGTGTGTGTGTGTGTGTGTGTGAGAGAGAGAGAGAGAGAGAGAGAGAGAGAGAGAGAGAGAGAGAAAGAGAGGGAGACATAGAGATGAGAGGGAGACAGAGAGAATAGTGGAAAAAAGAGATTTTTAACATTTTTTTCCACCCTTCAGACAGTGGTTGAGCGGTTCATTGACGCAGTGTGTGTGTGTGTGTGTGTGTGTGTGTGTGTTGTGGGCCAGGCCAAAGCCACAAATCCAAATGTCCTCATGTAGAGTGTCCTCCCTTAGAGTGTAAGAGGAGCCCAGGGCTACAGCTGTAGAGGAGAGAGATCTATAATCATCAAGAAACATCCAACACGCACGCACACATGCACACATATACACACACACACACACACACACACACACACACACACACACACACACACACACACACACACACATGCAAGCACGCCCAGAGAGACAGGAGAGCCTCATCATGTACACACATATGCAGATAGGAGGGTGTCCATCTCTGTCCCTCACACACACACACACACACACACACACACACACACACACACACACATACAAACACATAGGTGTGCAGTGAGCATGCTCCATGGCCCCGCTAGCTTGCTCCATGGCCCCACTAGGTGTGCAGTGAGCATGCTCCATTGCCCCACTACTGTACTAGGTGTGCAGTGAGCATGCTCTATGGCCCCACTACTGTACTAGGTGTGCAGTGAGCATGCTCCATGGCTCCACTACTAACACCATATTTTCCACGACTGAGCATGCTTCGTCGTCATTGGCAGTGCTCTGTGCCAGGCTTGTTCATTAGCAGCCTGTTTAGAGGTATCTGCTGGCATGAGCTCGTTACCCAGAAGCCTTTTGTGGCTCTCCCGAGGCTTTGTGGCTCGTCCAGGGTACATGCAGGGGCTGCTAACGAGGACAGCGTTCTGCTCAGCTACGCCGGGCTCTGATTGGCTGTTCACAGTTCTGGAACCCTGAATTCTGTTAGGTAATGCGAGTTCGAGACGACTTCACAGAGCCCAGTTTATGTAATCCTGACCTGAGGGACCCTGACAGCACACTAGGGACAGGTCAGGCCCACAAAGTCAACCTCCATCTAGGTTTAGACAGACGGAGAAGTTTAGGTCAATCTGCACAGAGCCCGTCCAGTACCGGTCAGTGGAGTTGACTTCTAGAGCTAAAGGACCTCAAGTGGAGTTAGAGAATATGGGTTCCTTCAGTTGGTCTAGAGCAGGGGTTCTCAAAGTGGGGTCTGGGGATCCCTTGAGGTCCGGAACCCATAGCCAAAAATAATGTACTTTAAATGATAAAGTTGAGGGTTTATCGTTTTAAAAAATCATATCTACAGATGACGCCCCTTTTCACCCATAAAACAAGCAAATTATGTCTATTTGCTCCCACCCACATTCCTTCTGCTGCCTAGCGCTGCTTATTTGTCACCTACAGTAGCTAGCTGATGAATGTGTAGATATGTTTGAGTCAGTCCATGTCAACAAGTGATGCAAAATCCAAAACTGACAATAGACAAAGTTACCCACCTGTCAGAAAACACAGGAAAGTGAACTTGGACACAACTTCAGAGAATACAAATGCCATGTTTACTTGCTACGGTTATGAGGGGGTCCTCAGAAAATGTTCTGCCCCAAAAGGGGTCCTTGGAACCAAAGAAATTGAGAACCCCTGGTCTAGAAAATATTAAAAACATGTTTGGAGATACATGTAGGTAATCTCATTATCTCATTATGAGAACATTAAGCCTTTATATGCTGAAGAGAACGTGTTGTGCGTATGTTTAAGAGAATGTGTTGCGTATGTTTAAGAGAACGTGTTGTGTGTATGTTTAAGAGAATGCGTTGCTTGTATGTTTAAGAGAACGTGTTGCGTGTATGTTTAAGAGAACATGTTGCGTGTATGTTTAAGAGAACGTGTGTATGTTTAAGAGAATGAGTTACGTGTATGTTTAAGAGAACGCGTTGCGTGTATGTTTAAGAGAACGTTTTGAGTGTACTGTATCTGCTGAAGGGAGAGTGGTGTGTGTGTGTGTATGTGTGCATGAAGAGAGTGTCAGCTTCAGATGTCTTGGGTGTTGACATCTCTGTGCATGCAAATGTGCTGTGGAAAAATGAGTGACAGCTCTGACATTACATGCTAGCGTCCCTCACACACACACACACACACACACACACACACACACACACACACACACACACACACACACACATCCACACCCACACAGTGCTGGCATTACAAACTAGTGCCTGATACTCCTTGAACACTCATTATGTGACATAACCATACACACCCACACTGATGGTGCTCTATCTTACACTCCTGTCAGAACATACATACACACCCACACCCATTATGATCACATTTCTGGTGCTATCATACTCCTGTGAGATCACACACACTCACACACAGGCACTGTCACACACACGCATGATATGATATGAACATGATATGTTGTGTCACTCCCCCTTCCCTGTCACTTCCCTGTTCCTCTGTCCTCTGTGTGTCCTGTTTTGTTTAGAGTAGAATATCAGGCCTTCAGCATTTACAACATACTATAGTCTATTGTGGCATACTGGTCCTAACCATATGTTTTTCTTTTTCGTTTGTGGTGTGTAATGTGTGTGTGTGTGTGTGTGTGTGTGTGTGTGCAGGGCTGCAACCCACTGGCTCAGACTGGCCGCAGTAAGTTGCAGAATCAGAGGGCCACCCTCAACCAGCAGATCATCAAGCAGATGAGAATGAGAGCAGGAGCAGAGAATCTTCTCAAGTATGTACACACACACAGACACACACACACACACACACACACACACACACATACATTTTTCTCACTCCTTCAAGAAATAAGTGTGTGTGCTTGCTTTGAACTGCAATGAATTTCTCTCTGATGATCTTATAAAGGACGGAAGAAAAAAAGAAAAATCCACACACTAGTCTGTGCAAAAGAAGTTTTTACTTAAGCTTTCGGTCGGCGTTCTCTCTGATGATCTGACATGTCTAACGTACATGCTAATAACATTATGGCTGTAAGGACTGAACGTCTACACACACTTGTGTTCCTCTGGTTCAGTTTGTGTATGGATGTGTAAGCATGGATGTGTGCTCTTGGACAATTATCATGAGAGACAGACACCAAGACAGTAGATACGCAGTGTGGGGCTGTCAGGGCTGGCACTTGGCTTGGATATACCCACCGTGACCAAACCTCTTAAAGGCCAGCAGCTTAACCTTGTGTGTGTGTGTGTGTGAGAGAGAGAGAGAGAGAGAGAGAGCCTGCAGATTAACCCTGCACATTCCAGTGCTGATAACAGGATGCGCTAAAAGACTCAAATCTGCGCTAAAAGACTAAAAGACAACAAGTGACCTCACTGTCCACAGGAGCCGCTTTGTTAGTGGGTGGCATCTGCAGGTCTGTGTGTGTGTGTGTGTGTGTATGTGTGTGTATGTGCGTGTGTCTAGACCACACTGTGTTAGCATCTGTGGGTGTTAGCTTAGAGGTAAAGATGTTTCTTTATGCTGTATGATAGCAGCAGGGCTCTTTCCTGGAATTGTTGAACGTGAATTATTGAACGTGAACCTGTTACCTACTTCTTCCAAGTTTCGTTCACCTTGGAGCTTCGAGCATCAGTTCATGGTTTCAGCACAGAGTAAGTCATCTTTTAATGTTACAACAAATCCACAACTTGTTTGACACAAACAATGACAACGTGACTGCTGCTATAGAATGTTTCCCAGATAATTAGCATCAGTTGTTCATGACTGTCTGTAACTTAGCCAACAGTTTCACAGCCTGTTCATTGACAACACTTGCTCAGAACAAGTACACACGATGACTGACATATTGTCACATTCTAAACATCTCTCTCTCCAAATAGGCTTAATCATTTTATTAGCACTAAACAAATTAAAGTGTATTGCATAGCCTATTGTTATAGGTCACTTTTAAAATCATGTCATATTATATAATTATATCCTGGCCATGGATGCATTAATCATTGCATCTGTATTCAAAAATGTCTGGTAAAAAGCAATTAAGCATCCTCTCATTCACCCTGAGAGGAAAGCCCCCTAAAAGGTCCAGGTTAGTGGATGCTCAGAGGTGGTGAAAAGGCCCATTATTGAATTGTCAGTGCCATGTGTCAAATCATTTCTTTTGCAAATCTGAGCAATTATAAATTATACTTTTGCCCCATTTTGACTTAGGAGGGCATTGCTCCTACATACTTTAGCCAATAATCAAACGTCTGCTCTCTTTTGGAAAGCTGAGACACTGTTGGAAAACAATTAGAATAACTGTGTGATGTACTGTCACAAAGTTACAAAGGCTAGATTATTCTTTTATTTTTCTACCGGATAACAAGCATCTTTGAACTGACCACATTTCAGCCCTCTAGGTCTTGACTTGATGACTTGAGTCCTAGCATTAGGTCTTGTCATGCTGTGTGCAAAAGTAGATCAATATAGAATGACAACATGACTACTTTAGACCATTATTTGCCAAGATATGCTCATGCATTTGGTAAAATGCCCTATGAAAACTCCCCATAGGACTTTGGGTTATCCAAAATGCATACTGGCAATCAAATGCTTACTGCATATGAACCCCACATAAGCATAATATTGGCCTCAAATGAAAGGTAATACTCTGAAGCTTCATGCTTGCATTTGGATTGTAGGCTACTTCAGGTTCTGATATGACTACACTAAATATGAAATAATAAAAAATACAAATCTTTACTATTTCTATTTCAATTCAATTGGTGTGTATAAGACGGGCTATATTTCTGCACAACTAATATTGGATCAACTGGTAACTGACCTGGGGCTGGTGTATGCTAGCTGGTGATGCTAGTTGCGCGTGTAAATCCTCACAGCCCTAACCTTAAGAACGCTTCTAACTGCTGAGTTGGAAGCCTGGGCTTTTAGCTCAGTGGTTAGAGCGCTCGACTCCCATGCCAGTGTGTGTTGACGTGGCGGGGAGGGGGGGGGGGGGGGGGGGGATTGTCGACGGGGAATGTCACTCTTGCCTGTCCTCAAAACTTGAGAGCCCTGTAGCAGGTTAGGTTGTTAGCATCTGTGGGTGTTAGCTTAGTGATGAAGACGCTTCTTTATGCTGTGTGATATCAGGTTGGGGTGTAAGCATCTGTGGGTGTTACCTACCACACTGTGGGTCCTACCACACTGTGCTATTATTTAATATTTTCCATTATTTTATTTATTTTATTTACACCAACTGCACTGCAACATATAGTCGCCAGGCACTGATTGACATTGGTTTTCTGGAAAACAATGGACTTTTTGACAACTTTTTCACGGAATCAATCTGCCCGAGCGAAATTCTCAGGAATGCCGATGAGCGCACCAACTTCAAAAGATGCAAGCGGAGAAAACATCGCGGAAAGCGTGCCGGAGTCCGAAACAGGCTCAGAACTCGGGCTCACCGCCCGTCGTTGCCAAGTGTCCTATTAGCCAATGTCCAATCTCTGGATAATAAGCTGGATGACATAAGGGCACGATTGAAATACCAAAGAGACATACGTGACTGTAACATCTTCTGCCTAACTGAGACGTGGTTAACACCGTCAGTGCAGGACCATGCAATTCAGCCTGCTGAATCTCTCTCTGTACATCGCATGGACAGAACGACGGATTCTGGCAAAACTAGAGGAGGGGGGGTATGCATTTTTGTGAACAACAGCTGGTGTGATAGCCGGAATGTCAAGGTACTAGCAAAACACTGCTCACCTGATTTGGAGCTCATCACTGTGAAATGCAGGCCATTTTATCTTCCCCGGGAGTTCACATCAGTCATTGTCACCACCATCTATATTCCACCTCAAGCGGACACTGATACAGCACTGAAGGAGTTGTCCGGGACTCTCAGAAAGCAACAGAATGACAACCTGGATGCAGCTGTGATTGTGGCTGGTGACTTCAATAAGGCCCGTCTCAAGAAGGTCATGCCAGATTTTTATCAGCACGTCAAATGTAACACCAGAGGGGAGAGGACACTGGATCACTGCTACACCTTGTTCAAAGATGGATACAAAGCCAAGTCTCTTCCTCCTTTCGGCAAATCAGATCATTCTGCAATATTCCTTATGCCCAGGTACCAGCAAAAACTGAAACGCGAGCCTCCAGCCATGCGTGAGGTGACGCTCTGGTCAGAGGAGTCTGAGAACATGCTCCAAGATGCGCTGAGCATTGTGGACTGGGATGTGTTCAGATCTGAAGAGAACATCGATGAGTTTACAGAAGCAGTAGTAGGGTTCATAGGGAAGCTTGTGGATGACACTGTTCCCAAAGCCATCATGAAGACATACCCTAACCAAAAGCCATGGGTAAACCACTCCATCCGCGAAGCTCTGAATGAACAAACTGCTGCTTATAACTCAGGACTTCTATCTGGAAACATGGAAGAATATAAAGCTGCCGCATACAATCTACGGAGAATGGTGAAAGAAGCCAAGAGACGGTATGGGGAAAATATCCGGTCCCAGTTTGAACAGTCAGATTCCAGGTGTATGTGGCAAGGGCTACGAACGATGTCGGACTACAAATCACCAACTTCCACCATTGTGAACGCTGACCCCTCGCTGGCAGATGAGCTCAACACATTCTACGCGCGATTTGACCAAAACGCGGAGGACATCACTCAGGCGCATGTTGAATGTGCGTCAGTCCTGTCAGGCCCAGTGGAGACTGCGTTCATGACGCTCTCAGAGCATGACGTGCGGAGAGCATTTAGGAGCGTGAACACCAGAAAAGCGGCAGGTCCAGATGGCATTCCTGGACGAGTATTCAAAACCTGCGCAGATCAACTTGCTCCTGTATTCACCGAAATATTCAACCTCTCTTTGGCTCAGTCAACTGTACCAACATGTTTTAAAAGATCAACAATTGTTCCTGTGCCAAAGAATTCACATCCTGCTGGCCTGAAAGACTACCGTCCAGTTGCTCTGACGTCTATAGCCATGAAGTGCTTTGAGAGGTTGGTCAAAAATTACATCTGCTCATCATTGCCCTTAAATCTAGATCCCTTGCAGTTTGCATATCGGACTAATAGATCTACTGATGATGCCATCAATTGTATACTGCATACTGTATGCCATCAATTGTATACTGCATTAGCCCACCTTGAAAACAGGGCAGGGAATTATGTGAGAATGCTGTTTATAGATTTTAGCTCAGCATTTAATACAATCAAACCTGTATTACTACTCACTAAGTTGGAAGATCTTGAACTGAATTCATCTCTGTGTAAATGGATTTTTAACTTCCTGACTGGCAGACCCCAGGCCGTGCGGGTGGGTGGTCACATCTCTTCATCCCTTACTCTCAATACAGGAGCGCCACAGGGATGTGTTCTAAGTCCATTGTTGTATTCCCTCTACACATATGATTGTACAGCAGTACATGATTCCAACATCATTGTCAAGTTTGCTGATGACACAGCAGTAGTTGGCCTCATTTCAAAGAACAATGAGCAGGCTTACTTGAATGAAGTAGACAGGTTATCCAACTGGTGCCAGGAAAACAACCTCCTCCTGAATGTTACGAAGACCAAGGAGATGTTTATAGATTTCAGGCGTGATCAGCATAAGATGTATCAACCACTTATGATCAATGACTCTCAAGTGGAAAGGGTAGAGAGTTTTAAATATCTTGGAGTCCATATTACTGAAGACCTGACTTGGACCAAGCATATTAATTCATTGGTGAAAAAGGGTCATCAGCGTCTTTTCCACCTCAGACGCCTCAAGTACTTCAAGCTACCTCAACAACTACTGAAGAACTTTTACAGAACTACCATTGAAAGTGTTATCACTGGCAGTATAACAGCTTGGTATGGAAATAGCACTGAGCTAGACCGTAAAGCTCTGAAGAGAGTAGTAAGATCAGCTGAACGTACCACCAGAAGTGCCCTACCCAACCTACAGGAAATTTACCTAAGGAGATGTCAGTCGAGAACAAGGAAAATTATCAGGGATCCCAGTCACCCCAACAACTGCCTCTTCACTATCCTACGGTCTGGGAAACGTTACCGCTGCCTGAAGTCCAACACGGAGAGAATGCGGAAAAGTTTTTACCCCCAGGCTATCAGGATTCTAAATGAGGATTGTAGCAGGAGCACCAGCATACAGTACAGGAGCCTAAACACTTTGGACTTTGGACTTTCTCTCTTTATTCTTCTTCCTTGTCTATACATATATCCTTTGCACAGTCTTGGAGTCAGTGGAACACGCATTTCACTGCATTTATAGGCTACCTGTATAATGTATGTGACAAATAAACATTTGATTGATTGATTGATTGATAGCATGTGTAATGGTGTGGCTAAAGTGTGTATGATGGTGTTTGAACAAATTTAATTGTGTGTGTTGTGTGTCTTTGAAGTGTGTGTGTGTGTGTGTGGTGTGTGTGTGTGTGTTTGTGTGTGTGTGTAGAGGTCACACCGCCACCTCATTTGTCAGGCAAATGACGTCAGCCAACATGTATGTGTGTGTGTGTGTGTGTGTGTGTGTGTGTGTGTGTGTGTGTGTGTGCATGCGTGCATGTTGTATCGCCCAGTCAGGATGTCATGCTATGCCATACTGAAGCCGAAAGAACTTCTGAATGCCAAATCTCTCAATTCTTGTGTAACGGAGGCAGACTGAGCTAGCGTGCTAGTTGCCCGTGTAAATCCTCACAGCCCTAACCTTAAGAACGCTTCTAACCGCTGAGTTGGAAGTCTAGGCTTTTAGCTCAGTGGTTAGAGCGTTCGTCTCCCATGCCAGTGTGTGTGTCAAGGTGGCGGGTTTGAGGCCCGTGAGTGGTGAACGAACCAACCTTGTGACACTTGCATGACTGTCAGTCTGTCTGTCTATCTGCCTGCCAGTGATGATAGGATACGAGATGCCTGCAGTTCCTTTACTCACAAAGATTCAGCTTTGTGTGATAGTGTATTTATATGTGTGAGTGTGTGTGTGTGTGTGTGTGTGTGTGTGTGTGTGTATACGTGCGTGCTGAGGTGTGGGCTGCATGACTCACTGGCATTGAAAACATTGAGGAGGGACAGAAAAACATAAGAGGGCAGAAAGCAAAATGCTTAGCTGTAGGGGGTGGGGGGGGGGGTTTGTGGGGTGTTTAAAGAGTGAAGGAAAAAGCCTTAGGGCTTTCCACTTCCACTTCCGTACTTACTAGTGTGTGTGTGTGTGTGTGTGTGTGTGTGTATGCAAATATACATATGTTCTTTTTATGAGCACTTCAAAGGTGTTGGCTGCAGTCAAACACAGCCTGTAAACCCGCTGCACCACACACATCATTGGCACAGACACGCTGGACCGACGGCTGGAAAACAGGAGTCTGGGTCATAAATGCCTATTGTGTGTGTGTGTGTCTGTGTGTGTGTGTGTGACAGTGTGCTTTTGGCCTCTGTATGTATTAACAAAAACCTATTGGAACATATGTTTGTGTGGATACATTAGTGTGTCTGTGTGTGTGTGTGTGTGTGTGTGTGTGTGTTTGTGTGTGTGTTGGCTGCACACTAGAGCAAGAGTGAGATGCAGTGAGACTCCTGCTGGTCTGAGCTTTCAGAGTTACTCACACACACACACACACACACACACACACACACACACACACACACACACACACACACACACCAACACACACACCACCACGCACACACTGGACTGGCTACCCCCAGGCCTGTAGCCATGCGTCTCAGTGGCCTTTGGCGAGGCGTCTGCTTGTGTCACCACGACAACTGTGTTGTGATTCAACAGTCAAAAGGACTTCCTCTAGTCACGCCCACTCTTAGACACCTAATGTTCAAGATGGATCCTGGAGCTAACAGGTCAAACGGAAATCTGATGTAATGAGAGTGGAGTATCACCCAGAGCTGACCAATGAGAATGGAATATCACCCAGAGCTGACCAATGAGAGTGGAGTATCACCCAGAGCAGTGGAGTATTACCCAGAGCTGACCAATGAGAGTGGAGTATCACCCAGAGTTGACCAGTGAAGTTGAGTGCTGATAGATGCTCGTGTGTGTGTGTGTGTGTGTGTGTGTGTGTGTGTGTGTGTGTGTGTTTGTGTGAGTGATGTCTGTTAAGGTATGGACAGCTGATAGATAGTTGTATCTGGGTATGTGTGTGTGAATGTGTATGTGTGTGTGGGTGTGGGTGTGATGTCTGTTATGGTATGGAGAGATGATAGATAGTTGTATTTGTAAAGTCATGAGGAGAGCTGATAGATGGATGGATAGATGGATGTGTGGAAACCTCTGTGAGGAGAACCAGACCCCTTGTCTGACCTCATTCTTAGGTTTATCTTCTTCTCTGGCCTTTCTCTATCACTCTATCACCCCCTCCGTCTCTATCACTCTATACATCCTGTCTCTGCCTTAGGAGATGGCAGGTGCTTCTGGCATTTCTACATTCCTCTTTCTTATTTCATCCCTCTCTCTCTCTTTCTTTCTTACTTTCTTTCTTTCTTGCTTTTGTCATTTTTATCAAAACAAACAACAGAAACAGAGCACAAAGGCCAGAGGTGTGTTCTGATTGGGCCAGCAGTGGAGAGCTTTGGTCAGACATGTTTTCTCTGAACAGTTCCATTTATGTTCAGAAGCATTTGCAGAGAACTCAAGTCAAACAGAAAGCTGTTTGAACATTGCAAACATTCATTTATGTTTGCACATTTGAATGCACCTCAGACCTAAACAGAACTAAGGGTTCTTTAGAACTGTCTCTGACAGAATTGTAATCACTCAACAGAACTAAGGGTTCTTTAGAACTGTCTGTGACAGAATTGTAATCACTCAACAGAACTAAGGGTTCTTTAGAACTGTCTGTGACAGAATTGTAATTGCTCAACAGAACGGAACATACGCGGAACAGAACTCAGTCTGGCAGTGGTTAGGGAGGAGTGATTAGTGAGTAACTCTGTGGAGTGGACACACTCTACTGTTACTGACCACAGGAGAACTGCTGACATGCAGATACTCACACACACACACACACACACACACACACACACACACACACACACACACACACACACACACAGACATGTAGATACTCACACACACAAAGACACACACACACAAACACACAGACAAACACACACACACACACACACTCACACACACAGGGCACAGGTGAAGGGCATGGTAATAGTGTGTGGTGGTTTAACCTCTCTGGTAAACATTGACCAGTGTTAAGCCCTGCCAGGGACGTTGGTTCCAGAGCCCTAACCTGCCCTCTGTAACTGATATTACTGGACTTGTACAGTGTGTGTGTGTGTGTGTGTGTGTGTGTGTGTTTACATGCCCGGCCTGTCACTAGCAAGTGGTTTTCCACTTATGTGCATCCAAAAACTTTCCATCCAAATCCCCAGTGTGTGTGTGTGTGTGTGTGTGTGTGTGTGTGTGTGTGTGTACGTATGTGTGTGTATATTTACAGGTGCATTTGGAAGCAGCCTCCATTGGATAGTGTTTGTGTGTGTGTGTGTGTGTGTGTTAATTGCGATCATTGCCATGTGAGAGAAGGGCTATGTTATAAAAGACAGCTGCTGTTTTATATTGACTCCAAGCCAAATATATATAAGAGTGACAAGTATTGACCCCGCCCCTCTGCTCCTGTCTCCAGGGCGACGACCAATAATAAGGTGCGTGAGAGCGTGCTGCTGGAGCTCAGCTACATCAACTCTAACCTGCAGCTCCTCATGGAACAGCTGGAGGGCCTCAACAGCTCCGTGGAGGTCTACCAGAACGTCCAGTGAGTACACACACACACACACACACACACACACACACACACACCACACACACACACACACACACACAAAATGAAATGAATGAATGAAACGAAATTGGAGGAGCGGCCGAGTGAACAGCCACCTGAGCGAGTGGGCTATATTTGCACCACTCAGCTCACTAGCTCTGATGCACGCACACACACACACACACACACACACACACACACACACACACACACACACACACACATACACTTGTACATCCGTCCTACCCACACCCACACACACACCCACACACACACATATGCGCACGCACACACACACACACACACACGCGCGCGCACACACATACACACACACACACACATGATTGTGTTTGTGTAGACTTGTTTGTTGATAAAGTGTGTGTCTTCATGTATCCATGTGTTAGTATGTCTTTGTTTGTGTATGTATTGTGTGTGTGTGTGTGTGTGTGTGTGTGTGTAACTTGTCGGGGGTTTTGTGAGTTAAAAGAAAACAGTTGGTTCCAAAGAAAGCACACACAGCGCTGTGGAATGCAGAGGGAGGCTGGGCAGCCTAACATGCCTTAATTAGAGTGGCATTTACACACACACACACACACACACACACACACACACACACACACACACACACACACTGCTGAAACAAAAAGAAACAGAAGAGGGCCCTCAGAACCAAACTGGTTGAACCAGATCAACGAGAGGCTCAGATAAACATCTCAGTCCCACACATACACACACACAGACACACACACACACATACACAGTGGTGACTGATGGAGGCCGAAGCTATGATGGATGTGTTGAAATGAGGACACTGATGTTGTGACAGCTCCGAGAAGGGATAAACACACTCTACTCATTCACATGTTGAAACCCAACACACACTCAGACACACACATACACACACACACACATACACACACACACACATACAGGTGGTCAAGTCCACCTACACACTTTCACCACACATGACCAGCTCGGTCTGTTCACATATCTTATCACCTGCTAAAAGACAAGAGGAGAAAGGAGAAGAGAGGAGGAGAAGAGAGGAGGAGAGTAGAGGAGAAGAGAGAAGGGGAGTAGAGGAGAAGAGAGGAGGAGAGAGTAGAGGAGAGTACAGGAGAGAGGAGAACCGAAAGGAGTAGCATAAAGAGTAGAAAGAAAAGGAGGAGAGTAGAGAAAGAGAGAGGGAGGAGAATAGAGGAGGAAGTTGATTTGCCTTTCGGGGAAGCCCCTCTGAAGATCCTGTCCTGCAGCTGTCAGATGAACTGATGAGCTAATCTCAGGGATGCTAATCTGGCTCTGCTATCGGCCTGTCTGGCCTACTCATAGTACTGAGTGAGGGCTGCTATCTGGCACTCTGTGATTGAATGGTCAGGGCTGTTATCTGGGCTCGGTGGTTCAAGAGGTACTGACCATAAGGACAGATCAGTCTCTTCTCACAGATGATGTCATTGAAGGAGGGGTGTTGCCCAATCAGGATACACCTTTAGGATGAACACACACTTTTCTCTTTCACATCTATCTTTCTCACAAACACAATCTCTTTCTCTCTCTCTTTCTCACAAACACAATCTCTTTCTCTCTTTCTCACAAACACAATCTCTATCTCTCTTTCTCTCTCTCTCTCTCTCTCTCTCTCTTTCTCACAAACACAATCTCTTTCTCTCTCTCTTTCTCACAAACACAATCTCTATCTCTCTTTCTCTCTCTCTCTCTTTCTCACAAACACAATCTCTCTCTCTCTCTCACACACACACACCCTTACTCTCACTGTATGTGTGTATGTGCGTGTGTGATGTGTGTGTTCTCGTGTGATTTTGGCTGCAGGTGTCCAGGCACAATACATTATTATTCTCATGAGACACAAAGAACAAACTCTTCTTCTCGACCTCTTTTTCTCCTTTTCACCTTCTCCTGTTCTCTCTCCCTCCCCCCTCTCTCTCTCTCTCTCTGTGTGTGTGTGTGTGTGTGTGTGTTTCACTTGAAAGGTGAAGGTTCTCCACAGATGTATAGATGAATGTAGGACATGTGTCACTGTCACAGGACTCAGTCATCTCAACACACACATTTACTCTATCCTTCACATCATGTGTGTGTGTGTGTGTGTGTGTGTGTGTGTGTGTGTGTGTGTGTGTGTGTCTGTCTTCATGAAGTGTTTTCTTTTCTGTAGTTTCACATGAGTGCACAAACATACTACCCTTAAATGACAACTAGCAACAGAGAAGAGAGAGAGAGAGAGTGTGTTGGGGTTTAGTGTGTGTTGGGAGAGAGTGTGTGTTGGGGTTTAGTGTGTGTTGGCGTGGAGTGTGTGTTGGGGTGGAGTGTGTGTTGGCGTGGAGTGTGTGTTGGCGTGGAGTGTGTGTTGGTGTAGTAGAGTGTGTGTTGGTGTTTAGTGTGTGTTGGTGTAGTAGAGTGTGTGTTGGCGTTTAGTGTGTGTTGGTGTTTAGTGTGTGTTGGTGTAGTAGAGTGTGTGTTGGTGTAGTAGAGTGTGTGTTGGCGTTTAGTGTGTGTTGGTGTAGTAGAGTGTGTGTTGGTGTTTAGTGTGTGTTGGTGTAGTAGAGTGTGTGTTGGTGTAGTGGAGTGTGTGTTGGCGTTTAGTGTGTGTTGGTGTTTGGTGTGTGTTGGTGTAGTAGAGTGTGTGTTGGTGTAGTAGAGTGTGTGTTGGTGTTTAGTGTGTGTTGGTGTAGTAGAGTGTGTTGGTGTTTAGTGTGTGTTGGTGTAGTAGAGTGTGTGTTGGTGTTTAGTGTGTGTTGGTGTAGTAGAGTGTGTGTTAACGTTTAGTGTGTGTTGGTGGTTTTAGAGAGAGGGAGTGCTGTGTTGGAAGGTTGTTTCCATGGTATCAGTCGGTCATGAAGATAAGACCAGGTTAAACACAGCTGCTACTGCAGCCCAGGAGACCCACACACACACACAGACACACACACACACACACGTGTTTACCTTGGAAAGAATTGTTTCTCATTAGGAAGATAAAAGTATAGTGTCTATTGGCCTGTTTGTTTTTAGAATGTGTGTTAGGTGGTGAGCCAAGACACGCGTGTTCAAGGTGTACAGCCAGAGACCACTTAATATGTTTGTGTGGGAACTCTAATTTGAAACATGGCCCTTCCTGCTGATTAACATTAGAGACTGCATTTTGTACATTCAGTACACGTCTATTGAACCTTCCTGCTGATTAACATTAGAGACTGCATTTGGTACATTCAGTACGTCTGTATTGAACCTTCCTGCTGATTAACATTAGAGACTGCATTTGGTACATTCAGTACGTCTGTATTGAACCTTCCTGCTGATTAACATTAGAGACTGCATTTGGTACATTCAGTACACATCTGTATTGAACCTTCCTGCTGATTACTGTTAGAGACTGCATTTGGTACATTCAGTACACGTCTGTATGGAACCTAACGAACCTGTACACCCCTGCTGTGTACGCCACAAGACATATGGGCTCAAATGGGTTTCAGACCACCTCAGCAAATGGTGTGAGAGAATGGATCACAATGCCTGTTAGTGATTGTTTACACTTTTATTTAGAGCTGACCATTTGTGTGTGTGCGTGTGTGTGTGTGTGTGTGTAGGGAGAGCGCCAGTATTCCACTGATTGCCCTGGGTCTTAAAGAGACAAAGGATGTGGACTTCGCAGTGGCCTTTAAGGTAAGAACAAACCAACATACATGATGGCAGCTCACACACACACACAAACAAACAAACACACATACACACACACACACATACATATACACAGACACAGACAGACAGACACACACACACACACACACACACACACACACATACATATACACAGACACAGACAGACAGACACACACACACACACACACACACACACACAGACGCACGCACACAGACACACACACACACGCATGCACATACACACAAGCATATCTCTTACTATAGATGTATATATTATTATTGGAGAGACATCAAAGATTATGAAAACGGCCAGAGAGAGAGCGAGTGAGAGAGACAGAGAGAGAGAGAGAGAGAGAGAGAGATAGCAGATAGACTTTGCGTAATTGGGTCAAACAGGTTTGCTGGACTTCCTGCCAGTTATTTATGACATGATAATGTCAAGGTGTGTGTGTGTGTGTGTGTGTGTGTGTGTGTGTGTGTGTGTGTACGTGTTTTGCAATAACCATGGCACTGTCTATAGCCTGAGGAAAATTCTCAATGTCACCAGTGGTATGAGTGTGAAGAGCAAGGGCCTAGTGTGTGTGTGGTTGTGTGTGTGTGTGTGTATTAATGTTTTCTCTCCTTTTCAGGACTTCCTCCTTGAGCACTACAGTGAGGATGGAAATAACTTTCAAGATGAGATCGCTGACCTCATGGACCAGAGACAGGTGTGTGTGTGTGTGTGTGTGAGAGAGAGCCAGAGAGAGTGAGAGACCTTCTGATAGATGCACATTCTTGGATGCATAGTCTATACACATATACACATAAGCAAGCATACATTGTTATTTCAGCTCATCCATGCTCATTTCATGTGTGTGTCTGTGTGTGTGTGTGTGTGTGTGTTGCAGGCGTGTCGTACCCCTAGTCGAAGTGGTGAGGGGATTGACTTGTTGGCCAACTACTTCAGTCAGCTCGCCCTGATTGAGAGCAGATTCTTCGCCCCCAACCGCCAGATCGGACTCTTCTTCACCTGGTACAATCACACACACACACACACACACACTCACACTCAGTGGTTAAATTGGCTTTTGTGCCATAAAATGACTTTGACTTTGAATGTCAAAAGTAATTTTGTCATTGACTTTGAATGTGTTTTGTGTGTATAAGGTAGGGTTGAGAAGTTATTCAAACAAAGAGAAATACTTTACAATTCACTTACTTTATTATTATTGTTTACCTTTGATTATTATTGTTTACCTTTGATGTTAACAGGCAGGTTGTGCCTTTCTTTAGGGCTTTTCTACTAAATGTTACATACATCAAAATTACTGATCCTGCACACTTCTTTACATGTTCAATCTCTACTGCCCATCAAAAACATCTTCCAGGGTCCGCTCAATCGTTATAGATCAGGGGTGTTATAAGGTCTAGAGCTGCACTGGGGCACAAGCCTCCCTAGGGGGGGGGTCTGGGGACATGTTCCCCTGTATGAAAATGTTTATATTTTAATGCTTAAATGCATCAATCTGGTGCACTTTGAAAAGAAATTCAGGGGTTTCACTTAATAATTTTTATATATGGTTGGAAATATTTGTGCTGTAGCCTAAATTATTTTGTGCTTCAGAATTTTAACCATACACACACAGGTGGAATAGTTATGATGAAACTGCAATAAGTTCACAACCACAAAGCATATTTGCTGAGTAAGCTAGTCATATTGGTCATTGAGTTATCATGGGCATCTATACGTGCTACATCTTCCTTTTTCAGGACAGTCTGACACCCATATCTGCTACCCGATATGGTTTTTTCAGGGCCGATACCGATATCAATTATTACCAAAACAGGAGGCCGATAACCGATATGTAAAACCGATATGTCAGTTGTCAAAAAGGGGGGTAGATAGTAAAGGCGATATGCTGCAAAAAATTCACTCAAAAGCATTTAATTATGCAAACTTTTCTTTTTTCTTTTGATATACAATTGTCTCTCAACTTGCATCACATGTAAATCCTGTGTACGATATTAATCCAAGAACTGAGTGATAGCAATTATTTTCAGACTAGGCCTACACAATGGGCTATGTGCTTGTTAAGGGACCTGTCACAAAGAGGATGCTTTGCCATCGTGTGTGAGTGCACGAGAGAGGGAGAGGAAGAGGTGCATGCGTGATGGCAAGTGTTACGGTTGAACAGTTTAACAAAACAGTTTAAAAATAGTTCTTAGGCTATCTAAGCATGCAATTTGTGTCCATGTGTAGGCTACACTTTGGTGAGCCTAAAAGGCACGTTAATAGCCAGCTCAGGCCGCGATTTAGGCTAGCCTACTTCAGGTCGAATTAAATTACGGCTGGCCCTGGGTGCCTGTAGCCTAGTATTTTCTGACAGTCCGTTTCCAAAAGGAGCAACTAGACTTTTTGACGTTCGCTACCGCATATTTAGGACTTGTCTATGTAGGCCTAAGGGATAACGTCAGCCGAGGTGTCCCGTTATTCACAATTAATGGACGAGGCAGAGGCAAAGAACTCCCGACGCGCAGCACCCGAGTTTGTAGGCAAACTAGTAGCCTAGGCTTAACTCACTAACGTGCATCAATCGGGAATTCGCTAAATGAAGGAAGTGGGTGCTTTACTTATTGATCCGGATCAAAGAGACAATAGCGTCCAAAGTGGTGTTTTTGTAACTTCAGTGTAGATGATTGAGATTTATTGCAACTTCAGCAATGTAAGGTACCTTCCTTACCTTCGAAAAATAGCTCCGTACAGCTGAAGCCCATCTACACTCTGCCTCAGTGAGAATCTAGCCTGGCTAGCGCCACCACCATAGACATAATATACATAGACGCCGCATCGACCGCTGCTCCCTACTAGCGCTGACGAGATTTGGAGCCGCCATCTTGGACCGGTCATCCACTCCACTCAGTGTAATCTGTTTGGCCGGTGCAATGAGCTGTCAGCACACTTAATTAATCATATCTCACTGAATACCGAACAGATTTTCACGCGGTTTTTTTTGCTGCAAAGGTCATACATGTAGCTATGATACAGGCCACATTGTTCGAAAATACAAAATACAACCAATAGTATGGTAATGTTAAATCTTACTTGTGAAAAGTAAATCCCCCGAGTATGGTCCGCCGATTTGAGCAGGAACATGCTGCACAGTGCTGTCATCTTGTGTTTTCTGCTGCAACGCAATGAGGAGTATGACCGGTCCAAGATGGCGGCCGCATTTCTTGTTTCCAGCAGCCAATGCGGCGTCTATGTATATTATGTCTATGGCCACCACTTCAAATCGCGCGCAAGGCAGCATGGGAACACCCAGGCTAGTGAGAATCCTAAACTTTCTCTGTGTTCAGTCTTCGATCCTGATTGGCTGCATTCGTGTTAACTAACAAATCAGACGGGCGGGACAATGCTCTCGACCACAGAGTAGCAAATGCAGGGAGTGAGAGACGCTTTACAGACAAAGTAGCGCGTTTCATTCTTTATCCATTTCAATATCGGCTTATCGGTGGAAAAAATGACCGATACCAATTATTATAAAAATGCCAGCTAAATATCGGCCCTAATAATCGGCCCGGCCGATAATTGGTCGACCCCTAGTGATAATATAACATGTGTCAGATGTCATATTATATTATGGCATCTGGCAACATAAGAACCATGATCGTGGGATACTCTGGCTAAGTAATTTACAAAAATGTTTGTACTGACATACTTTAGGCTAAATAGTTATATATATACATTATAATTTTGGTCCAAAGTTGGAGACTATGTAGAAATTTGTTGCAATTTAAAAAATGGATTACTCGGGAACCGCTTGTTGTACAGATGCATGCGTTATATCCTCATATTCGGAAATGTCTGCTGTTTATTGTAATATACGGTTTGCCTTGTGTTGAGTGAAGAGTTGGTATGCAGAGATGTGTGCAGAATGCAAATATGATTACATTTCATGTAAGTTCAATGTTAAGTTTCTCACAGACCATTTATCACAGCAACTTGGTGTTAATATCATGTGTGTGTGTGTCCTGCAGGTACGACACATTCACAGGCGTGCCGGTGTGTCAGCAAAATGTCTCTCTGGAGCGTGCGAGCGTGTTGTTCAACATGGCTGCCCTCTACACACAGATTGCCACACGCTGCAACCGACAGACCAACACTGGATTGCATGAGGCCATCACAGCCTTCCAGAGAGCCACAGGTCAGACCAGTGTGTGTGTGTGTGTGTGTGTGTGTGTGTGTGTGTGTGTGTGTGAGTGCGCGTGTCAGACAGGAACACCCACATCCTTCTCCACTGGAAGGTTTGTGTGTGTGTGTGTGTGTGTGTGTGTGTGTGTGTGTGTGTGTGTGTGTGTGTGTGTGTGTGTCGGACAGGAACACCCACATCCTTCTCTACTGTGTAATAGGTAACTCCTCTGTAAATCAAAACACACCTGTCCGCACCTGGCCTCACCCTCACACACACCCCTGCAGGGACCAAGAATCTGAACCAAACCAGTCTGCTCTTTTGTTCATCCTGTGTGTGTGTGTGTGTGTGTGTGTGTGTGTGTGTGTGTGTGTGTCAGCTGCTGCACAAAGCTTCTGGACAAAGTACAATACACCCAAATAAGACAAGACAACAAATGTTCAAACTAAGTGGTTTTCAAATCTGAATAACAATGTAAATGCTCTAAGAAGTGTCCTTAGAGAATCCCGAACACCCCACACATTGGAGTTGAAAACATTGACTAAAAACATTCTCATTCTGGGAGTAGGTTGTTGTTTTGATGCGTACATGGACCTGTGTTTTTCTGAGAAAATTTTGAAATACCAGCCATTACGATGCTTTAGCAGTGTTGAAATACAGCCATTAACAATACTTTAGCAGTGTTAAAATACCAGCCATTAACAATGCTCTAGCAGTGTGTGGTTACAGCACACAACTGATTATCCTAAGTGCACAGACTGCGTCAGAGGCTTGCACTGAGTAAAAAGACCTGTAAGCAATTAGCCACATACTGTTCTGTGTCAGCAATCATAGGCAGTCTCAGTCCGTATGTTTGGAAAAGGCGATGCCACCTCTATCCTTAACATACATACCCTATTTATTTATTTATTCATGTGGTTGTGACTATTAGCACAATGTTTATATTGTCAAGTAAAACATAACAGGCTCTTTGTCAATACTCGGATGCTGTATTGTTTTAATCAGTATTGGTCATTCCAAATAAAATAATCAAATGTGTCAAAGTCCTTTTAGGCAACTCAGTGGCCATCTTTTTAACGCACTTTGGGTAGTTATCGGGCAGCTATTTTCCTATTCAGGTGAATGGGGAGGCATACAGGAAGGGGCGGGTCCTGCGGGATATGTGTAGAGGCTACTGCCATGTTTGCGTTACAAACTAGCCCAATGCATTTCTATGGAGGATTCTTTGAGTGCTGTGTCTGTGTGTGTGTTTCGTCAGCAGCAGGTAGATGTGCCGTATGTCGCTGTAATATATGTGTGTGTGTCGTAACAGCATTTACATAACGAGCAGCTCAAGTGCTGTTAATTAGAGAGTCACTAATTAAGCTCTAGTGAAGGCCAGCTGCTGTGGCACAAGTACTCAGTGTCAACAATACACCATCAGTTGGAAAGAGACATCTTCTGAAGGGTCATTATATGAGACAGGTGTGGTGTGTGTGTGTGTGTGTGTGATCTGAACTCTCCCGTGTGTATACTGTACGTGTGTGTGTGTGTGTGTGTGTGTGTGGGTACCTGTTCAACCCATATGGATTTTTTACTCCATGTTAATGTGTGTGTGTGTGTGTGTGTGTGTGTGTGCAGGCGTGCTTCACCACCTGAAGGAGACGTTCACACACACCCCAAGCTACGACATGAGTCCGGCCATGCTGAGCATGCTGATGCGCATGATGCTGGCCCAGATCCAGGAGTGTGTGTACGAGAAGATCGCCCTGCCCGGCATTCGCAACCACTTCCTCCTGCTGCTCAAGATGGCCCAGGAGGCCGCCAAGGTACGGCAGGGCTCGACAAGTCAGGGGGATGTGGCCGCTGGGTGGGGTCTGAGTTCACTGACTGGCTGGATGCTCAGCCCTCATTAGTTGGATTCATTCAAATGGGCGTCGGCCTGGCCTGAGTCTGTCCCCTTCACTCCAGCGATAATCTTTTGGATGCTTATGTCATACAGTATGTCATTTCCTCTAGGTCACTTATGTGGACATACAGTATGTCATTTCCTCTAGGACACTTATGTGGACATACAGTATGTCATTTCCTCTAGTACGCTTATGTGGACATACAGTATGTCATTTCCTCTAGGTCACGTGTTCGGCTGGGCTTTACCTCTGTGGAGAAAATCAGCTAACAATACCTCAAATGGCCTTGGTCACCTGAGCTCTGTTGAAATGATTTTTCAAATGTTCAAAAATGTCCAATTCAAGCACTGTCTTCAGGCCAGAGTTTATTAATGTGTGTGACATCACTCCCTTTCAGGTGAGTGAGATGTACGACATTGCCCATCAGTCTATGATACAGATGCCAATCAAAGACAACGTGCCCCTGTTCTGGTCCACCATGGCCCAGGTCAAGACCAGCCACTACCGCTCACTGGCTCACTACTTTACCGCCACCGCACTCCTCGACCATCAGGGTAAGACACACACACACACACACACACACACACACACACACACACACACACACTCAGATGGAGAGAATAGATGAAAAGAAAGAGAAATCCTGGTGATAGTTGTAGTTTAATGGATATCGTTTGGTTCTGACTGTTGTGTGTGTGTGTGTGTGTGTGTGTGTGTGTGTGTGTGTGTGTGTGTGTGTGTGTGTGTGTGTGTGTTATGCTCAGTGAGTCCCAGTGATGATGAGGACCAGCAGGAGAAGGCCTTCTCCCAGCTGTACGACGCCATGCCGGACGGTCAGCCTCCACTGGACATCCTCAAGAGCCAGAAGGAGCGAGAGCGCATCGGTGAGGCCAGAGGGCAAAGGTCATGATCTTTACATGACCTTCACTGTGTCTGAGTACCTTTACATGACCTTCACTGTGTCTGAGTACCTATTAGTAGCTCTGAGTATCTCTGCTGTAGTGTGTGTTTGTGTGTTTGTAAGTGTCTCTTCAATATGTGTGTGTGTGTGTGTGTGTGTGTGTGTGTGTGTGTGTGTAGTGTGTGTCTGTGAGATCCTACTGACTGCTATGAGTGTGTGTCTTCGTAAGTGTGTGTGTGTGTGTGTGTGTGTGTGTGTGTTGTTTCTGACGGCTGTGTTGTGGTGTGCACAGGTAAGGCTCACCTGCGGCGTGCGATCCTGGAGCACGAGGAGGCGTTGCGGATCTTCCGTCTGTGCGGGGAGCTGCGACGTCTGGACATCCTCAACGAAATCCTGCAGGCCACACACAGACGCTCGCTCGCCAAGTTCACTCTGCACGAGGACGAGGACGAGGACCAGTTCACCGACTACATGGAGGCTCCCGACATCAACTGTACGTGTGTGTGTGTGTGTGTGTGTGTGTGTGTGGTGAATGATGATATCATAAGGCAACTAAACTATCTGTGTAACATCAGCAGCTGACCTTTGTCTGGTTTATGTTTTGTGTCTCTGTATCTTTGTGTTCACAAGGGTGTGTGTGTTTGTGTGTGTTTGTGTGTGACAAGAGTGTTGTTGTAGAGAATGCGTGTGTGTGTGTATCTATGTACTGACGCTTTTCATCGTTGTGTGTTATCACAAAAGAGAAAACTCCCTGATTGCAGCGATTGAAGTGTCTCATGCTGTGTCTCTTGTCCTCCCGTATTCAGCTAAGACGGAGCAGAAGGCGGAGATGGAGCTCCCAGGGTCCACTAAGGTGAAAGTGACAGACCTTTTCCATCGGCTGGTATGTGGGCTACTAATCCATTTCACATTAACCTGCAGCTTCACACACTTCCATCCCAAAGCAGCACACAAGCACAGAGCGACCACTGGATGGACTGTGAATAAGTGTGTGAGTGTGTGTGTGTGAGAGTGTGTGTGTGTGTGTGAGTGCGTGCGTGTGTGTGTGTGTGAGAGTGTGTGTGTGTGTGTGTGTGAGTGCGTGTGTGTGTGTGTGTGTGTCCATCTCCTTGTCCAGGGCTCCGTGCTCTGGGGTTGTGTGCTGCTTTAGGAATCGCTCAAGTCAACTCTAACATGAATAACCAGCAGAGGGAAGAGGGACTGTGTGTGTGTGTGTGTGGGTGTGTCTGTCTGTGTGTGTGTGTGTGTATGTGACTGATGTTATGTCACCTAAACCACACACACACACACACACACACACACACAGACACATCAGCAGATTGAAACAGGCTGTGTGTCTAGCTGGGTTTGCGGGCTCTACACTTTATACTTATACTTAAGGACATCTCCTTACTCTGAACTCACAAGTGTTCAGGCAGTGGCCTAGATGACGTGTGTGTGTGTGTGTGTGTGTGTGTGTGTGTGTGTGTGTGTGTGTGTGTGTGTGTGTGTGTGTGTGTGTGTGTGTGTGTGTGCAACATTTTCGGAAGAACAGGTGTTCTATCTGCATGTGGATGTCTGTGTGTGTGTTCCATCTGTGCTGTTATAGTGGTGGTTTGAGAAGTCTTTGTAATAATATGTAAGTAACCCAGTGAGGAGCAATGCGTGTGTGTGTGCGTGGGCATGCGTGTGTGTGTGTGCGTGTGTGCATGTGTATACACGTGCATATGCGTGTGTGTGTGCGTGCGTGTGCATGCGTGTGCATGCATGTGTGTGTGTGACTGGAGCCAGCTGCAGTGTGGCCAGTTCTATCTAAGACATGAGAAATCCCCTCAGTGGCCTTCATGAGGAGTAATCCCTAAAGATCTTGCAGAGGAGTGGAGATAAGCCACTGTTGCACGTCCTCAGCCATTCTCACTGGAATATGACAGACAGACAGGCACACACACACACCCACACACACACACAAGCACACACACACACACACACACGCACACACACACTTTATATACTTTATTTGATTTCACTTTACAAGTCAAGTTACATTATGAATCAAATCTTCTGAAAAATCCCTTAGATTAAAGCAGTTAGGCAATCTATCGTGAGTTTACAGATTCAAGGGTATAGGAAGCATCGTCTCTTCCAAATAAACATGCTTCCTATAATTGCTAATATGGAACACACACACACACACACACAGACACACAGTCTGACAGCCTGTCAGGTTGATTTGGGCACTGGAGGAACTGGTCTAAGAAGAAACTAAACTTCACCTCATGAATACCTGAGCTCTGACTAAAGCCTCCACTCAATGGACAATTGTTCTACAGGGAGGAGAAGGGTGACAAAGGCAGATTGGTATGGCTTTCTGTGTGTGTGTGTGTGTGTGTGTGTATGTGTATGCATGTGTGCGTGTGTGTGTGTGTGCGTGTGTGTGTGTGTGTGTGTGTGTGTGTG
>NC_055976.1:20025221-20032721 GCF_018492685.1 Alosa sapidissima | reverse complement strand
CCCTTGAGCAGAACGGTTCTGGTTCAGCTGCGGCCTGGTTCTGGCTCAGTTGTGGCCTGGTTCTGGCCCTGCCTGGGCTGCTGTTTGGATCAGCATTACTGTCCCACGGCGCTGCTAACTGACCACTGGACGTTAGCTGACACAGCTGGTGTTGGTGTTATTGCACTATCTACAACGTAGATTATTATACACGTTTGATAATCAAATTATTTATGTGCAAAAAAAGGAAGGAAAATATATATCTGTATAAACTATATATATATATAACACATTGTTAAACTTTGGATGTAGTTTTGTTTGGTGAGAATGTGATTATGTGTGCATCTTGTTAGGTATGTACCACAAAACCTTTTTTATACAAGCCTGTCTCCATTTGAATTCTCTGACATATTTTTCTTCATCAGTTAGCTAACATGAATCAGTAATAGTATTGTGTTTTCTGTGGTCCAGACCATAATTGCTGAAATGTTCCTCAATGAGTAGTTGTAAATTATGGAATGTTGAGTTTAGTCTTGGTGCCAAGGTCCACTGGAGTCATTGAAGCACCAAGTTCCTGTTGCCTCTTAGTCCTGTTTCTGACCACCAGTGCTTAAATGAACTTTTCAGCCCACAAAGGGCTCTTCTCCATGTATAGTATTGTTGTATATGCTCCTGTGTTAAAGTGCTCTATATGTGTGAGGATATGGTCATTAATAGAGGTGGTTGGCTGACCTTATGTAACGGTGGAGGGTGACGTTCTCTCTCCTGCAATAACGGACGTCTCAGTACTGTCTGTTTGGCCCTTTATGACACTTTATTAGAACTCTGCTGAACAGATGTGATGCGTCTTACTTCTGTGTATAGAGGGATAGTTCCTTTACCTGTTCTGTGCATGTGCATAGAGTTACAGTTCCTTTACCTGTTCTGTGTAGAGGTACAGTTCTCTGCTAGTGATGCCTATGTTAGCTCCAGGTGCTGGGTAGTAATGAGTTAGGGGGTGATATATGTATGATGTCACAGCTGTCTATAATGTTCAACTCAATAAAAAAAAATAAGGGGCAGAGTTGGTGTGTGTGTGTGTGTTTATCTCATCAAAAGCCTACTGTAATGAAACTTCAAACAACACAGGTGGTCTACAGGCCTTCATCCAGCCCTACATTCACACACACACACAGACACACACACACACCTCCAACACAGGTAGTCTACAGGCCTCGCGGACCTGTGATCGGATAGATATGCCACGCATGTCAGATGAAAGAGGAGACAGAGCTATCATTTGATACCAAGTACATCCTTCTGGGTTATAAAACAGACAGGTTTTATCTGTGCCCAGCCCTACATTCACACACACACACACCTCCAACACAGGTGGTCTACAGGCCTTAACCCAGCCCTATATTCACATCCCTAATACACACAGCTCCAAATGGATCGACACAGTATCTGGAAATGACGAGATGCAGGCTCTCCCAGTGCACCCTGGGTAAACTCTATGAGTGGTATTAAACTGGAATAAGTCAAATCTGACAGGCTCTCTAAGTGAATTCTGGGTAAACTCAATGAGCTGGTAAACTCTACGACCTGGAGTAGGTCACCTTAGAGCTACAGAGCAGATCCTCCATCTGACATCACGCACACACATCCCGACCCCCTTTCTGTCAGTGTCAGCAGGGGTGGCGGACAGCTCATTCTCTCCTGAAGACTTCGAGTACCGGACGGTTACCGTGGGAACCAGGTTCTTGCGCATGATGTGGTGGGCTAATGGTGTTTAAATTGTGCCCAGATTTCTCCACTGAGCGCTGTGGTGCCGCGGTTTGGCAGTGCTGGAACAGTACAGCTGTCTGAATGCCAACACTGATGTCAGTGTGGTTTGCTGTGTGTGTGTGTGTGTGTGTGTGTTTGAGACATAGTAATGTATTTGGGTTATGTGCGTCTGGTTGGGAGGGAGAAATGTATGTGTGCATATTTTAAAATGTTTATGTTTGAGAGAGCTATATACAGGTATGTGTTTCCCTCTCTGTGAGTGTATGTGTGTGTGTGTGCATGTGCGTGTGTGTGTGTGTGTGTGTGCAAATCTGCAGAGATTTTTAGGTTACGTAGAACAGTGGTGAGGCCCTGTGTTGAGTTATGAATCTAATAATCCAACTGTGTGGTTAAATGTGTGTTTGTGCGTGTGTGCGCTCTCTCTATCTCTCTCTCTCTCTCTCTCTCTGTCTAGCTCTCCCTCTCTCTCAGACACACACACACACACACACACACAGTGCATTGAAACAGGACTCTGGTTTTCCTTTCCAGCCCAATATGCTGATGCATGAGAATGTGTGGGAGAGTGAACGACTGTGTGCATTAGTGGAAAGATCTGAGGAAATACAAGCATGTCTTCAGTACAGTTGAAGTACTTCTCCAGATATGTGCATAGTTGCAGTTTTTGTTTGCTCAAAGTGTAACACAACGCCCATGTGAACCTCTCCTGCCACCAACACACACACACACACACACACACACACACACACACACACACACACACACACACCATCTCCATCCACATCCCCAACACACACACACACACACACACCTCCATTCACCCCCACCAACCACAGCACAGACACACCTCTCTCCAGCCACTCCCACTATCCCCAATACACACAAACACACCTCCAGCCACTCCCACCATCCCCAACAGACACACATTCACACACACACACACACACACACACACACACACACACACACACACACACACACACACACACTCAATAACACTTGTGTGAAACAGAACACAAAAACTCCAGAAATATTAACAGAACTCACACACACACTCCCTCTGGTCATTGACTCTAGTGGTCATTCACTCTAGCGCTCACTCCCTCTGGAGGACCAGCATGACGAGTTCACACAGGCCAAACACGGCGGTTTACTGTAACAGAGGCTCAGTTACCCGGTCAGCACTGTGGAGGCTAGGCCTCATCTTTAACACATGACGGTCCTAATAAGGATGATGATGATAATAATGATACAATGCATTTGTAGAACACTTTATCAATATACCACAACGGCGTGTACGACATGCTTCACATGAGGAAAAAAACGGAGGAATAAACAGACATGGTAAAACTAAGGGAAAGAAATGTAAATAAAATCTCATATTATCAGGAGGTGCATGGTGAAGAGTTAGCTGCTGCTTTAGGTGTTCGGAGGGTAAAGAGGAAGACGCTGATCAGGATCTAGGAGTCTGCTGTGTGGTGAGAAGATAGGCCTACGGTATGGTCTGCCTGTAAGTAGGCCTACAGTAGCCTACATCAGATCTTAATCTCTCCGCATATGTGCGACTTGCTTGCACATAAATGCACTTTCTGGGTCATGTGTTTCATTTCAGAAGAGGATCGCTGGTAGAGCCTGGGGAGGAGGAGGCTCAAACTCATTAGAGAGTGACTGACACCGGCCTTGCCGAGCGCTCACACGCCATGGCAGCAGAACTGGCTAGTCCTCTCCTCCCCACCGCAGCGTAATGACGGCCCTCGGGCTCTGAAGGCTTCCAGTTCAATGTTGGCAACATGTTGGCCTAGGCCTACTGCATGCTTTCACCACACTGAGCCCTAAACTGTATTACACAGGTGTTTAGCGCCCTCTGGTGGCAGATAAAACACTAATAACTTTTCGAATTCAAAAGCTCACACTGTCCATTTGAATGCCAATGTAAACTTAACATAGTCCAAAATGGCAGTTACGGTGGTGAACAGATGTGTTGCCTCTGTGGTGTAGCCTAGGCTATTGGTTCTCACCAGGGGTCCGCAGCACATTGTCAGGTGGTCCCTGACAAAGTTTGCTACAAAATATGAAATTGTCTTATATGGCGAAAAATGCTACAGTATCAGTATTTGCCCAATTGATCTGCTGATACGTTACATCAATACGTCAAAACACTTTACTATTAATTAACCGCCAACAAAATGAAAGTTATGTGAAGCAAACACTATGTGTTCAACACAATAGGCCTACATTTGACAAAGAAACAACAAACCTTTAAAAAAAATCCTACATACTGTCAAAGTTTGCTAACATGACTATTGTGGTATTAGCACTCTATGTTTTTTTAAAAATACATATAATATAAGCATCTAACAGAAAAAAAGGCTATACAGCTACAGGATTAACTTAAGTTTTATGTGTTGCGATTATGAGGGGTCCTTGGAGAATTTTCTACTCCATGAGGGGTCCCTGGCCCACAGTAGTTTGAGAACCCCTGGCCTAGGCCAAAGATTCTAGAGCGGAGCTTAGCGCTCTAGAATCTTTGGCCTAGGCTAAGTGATGTTTATAGTGAGAGTGAGAGAGTCTACTTTAATTTAGTTTTCATATTGGAAGCAATTGTGTCTGTGTAGGTTATCTTGTAGCCTATAACAAGCTTCTTAATAGGCTACCCTTATTAAAAGAGTTTTGCACAGATGGTCCAAAGGTTGTCCTATACCTTTGTATATTAGGCTAATTTAGGAAAATATTAGAAACATATCTAGAGACTACAAATGTATAGGCTGCAAATTAGTGATAAAGTGATTGATTAATATCAAAGATTCTAGAACAGAGCTCCGCTCTAGAATCTTTGATTAATATTATGCAAAACACCCAAAAGCTCCAAAGACAGATGGCGTTGCTAAGAAGATTAAAGCTGCGTTCTGAGTGGCTACTCACTTTCAAGTCAACCAATAGGATAACCTGTTGCTTCGAGGCCATATGCCTTTTGAAGCGTCTCTTTCTCGTAGGCATATGTGCCCTACTCGTAACTGACAGTTGCCATAGACGGGGAAATGAATTCATCTTTGTAAATAATCCCATGGATAAATGTCAACAGACATCTAGTTTATTTATTTCAGGACCCGAGCCAAAGTGACTACCAGAATACTAAGTTAACTGTGTGCGTCTTACAGCCGTGTGGAAAAGAAACGAGGAAACAGGCTAACTTTAGGCTAACATTAACGTTGCTTTTTGAGAAGATGTCAAAATTTAATTTCAGCTTCAGGAGAAGCGAAAGGAAAGCATTTGTGAGTTGTCATCATCTTTACAATTCCACTCACCTGTTTGTTTGACTTAACTGGCTACATATTCTAACTTAATCTGCTATCTGGATCAGTATCACTTTACTGGCGCTCACTTTTGCTGTCATTAACGTTAGTTATCAAGAATCTTTTGAGTGAGATAATCTCATGCTAGCGTTGTAAAGTCGTTGTTCAGTGTTGAACTTAAACTAGTAAAGTTGCTAACTTAAGCTAACGTCAATTCAGTGCCAGACACTTGGATATCTTCCAAGAGGAGAGTGAGCTGACCTTGGTTTAGTTTATCTGTGTTAGTTAGGCTACATGACTAGCTGCGCCAGTTAATGCGCCTGTACAAAGGAAGTTCTAAGGGGACGTAAACGCACACCTTGCCTAGTCTTGTAGCCTTCTCTCAGTTATAATGCAGCATTATCCTAACTTTAGTTGTGTTAACCTCTTGACCTCTTTGTAGTCTGTTGTAGGCCATCTCCTCAGCTCATAGCCATAGGCTGCTACTCGGTCAAGCTCAGGGGGGTATTCCAAGTATATGGTTTAGTGACAAACCTGGGTAAGTTAACTCAGAGTAAGTGGTAAATCTCCTAATAGAAGAAGCTGTATGAAGCTGTATGGCTTCATTCTCCTAACAAAACAATGACACAGGGCTCTTGTTGTAGGAGGTTTACCACTTACTCTGCGTTAACTTACCCAGGTTTGTCACTAAACCACGTACTTGGAATACCCCCCAGGTCTAACTTTCATAGGTTACTGCGGAATGTGGCTGACTGTTTTGGCCATATCTGTTGCAGTCAACTGTGTTTTAGTACTCTCTGTGTACTGACAACGCATGCATGTTGTATCTCCAACTGTGTTTTATGGTTTTGTGTGTAGAAGCACATGTATAGTCTCCTGTGTACATGCTGTTTTCTGGTGTCTGTAGAGGCACGTGTGTTTGCATTGTGTGTTTCTAACGCTGTGTTATAATATGGTGTGTGTGTAGAAGCACATAGCTCACGGTCTGATCCCTGCTGCCACCATCGCCCCCAGACCTGCCGTGCCTCGCACCCCTCCCCCCCCGCAGCCCCAACCCCTCCCCAGAGAGACCCAGGTACCCCCCGACCCCACTCATACGCACGCACACACACACACACACACACACACACACGCATGCAGGCACACACACACACATGCAGGCATGCACACACACACACACACACACACACACACACACACACACACACACAGACACACACACACAGTATGCACACACCCACACATGTTTGTTACATCACCCAGAACACACAAAATACATGCATTATCACTTACAACACACACATCATCACCCACAACACACACACACTCACAATACACACAACATTACCTGCTCTACACTCCTAACTCGCACACAACACACTCACAATAGACACCAAACACACATACAAGATGATAATAAGTATTGATGCCAGTAATACCTCTCGAAGTCCAGCTGATTCAGGGTTATTTCTTCCTCTCTCTCTGTCTCTCTCTCTCTCTCTCTTCCTCTCTCTCTCTCTCTGTATGACTGTTGCAGGTCAGCTCTTGCGGCGGCCATCTTGACCTCCTCTCTGACGGGGCGCACAGTGGCCATCCCCCCTGTCCGCGCACGCTCATTCTCTGAGAGTGACTGCTTGCGCTCAGAACACTCCGACGACTTCCAGCCCTTCGCCACCACTGCCCTCTACACAAGGTAACCTAGCAACTGGCTGTTCATCCCGTGGTCAGGCCTCTGGACTGGACAGGTCTGGACTCCGGTGTCTGGCCTCCACACTAAAGGCCTGATGCACATGTTATTTCAGCCTCCAGAGGCCGCTGTCCTAATGCTTCAGATGGAAGCCGTTGTTATGTAGTCTGTTAGGACAGGGGTGTGGTGGTGAAAACTTTTAAACTTCAATTCAGACATGAGCCCGTTGACGTCCGTTTCCGGATCAAAACAACCCAGACATGTGTGTTATTTATTTGTAATTGAATAAACAATTGCATTTAAAACCTTTGTTTACAAGTAAGATGTGTTCAGACTTCAGAAACACTTTGGGTTAGAGTTTAATGCACCAATTTCAGTTTAATTTCACTGCTGGTTATGTCCCTGGAAGTCGTAAAACAGCAAGTCCAGAAGCGGCCATCAATGTGACCCTTTCCAGACGGAGGGCAAATTCTAATTTGCTAACAGGTTTGTCTGGGTCCACCCAGGCCACCTCTCTCTTACTCTCTAGCTGTAGTCTCTTCTATCCGGAGGGCAGAGGATGCTGGTCAGACGTCCCTTTGTGTGTGTGTGTGTGTGTGTGTGTGTGTGTGTGTGTGTGTGTGTGTGTGTGCGTGTGTGCGTGCGTGTGTGCGTGTGTGTGTGTATGTAGAGACCGCTGGTCAGACGTCCCTTTATGTGTGTGTGTGTGTGTGTATGTAGAGACCGCTGGTCAGACGTCCCTTGTGTGTATGTGTGCGTCTGTGTGTGTGTGTG
>NC_055976.1:20012721-20017721 GCF_018492685.1 Alosa sapidissima | reverse complement strand
TGTTGTGTCCGTTGCTGTTCTCATCTTGCTTGTCCTCTGTGTGTGGCTTTGTGTTGTGCTGTGTCTTGCTCTGCTTTGTCTTGTGTGTTGGTGTGTCGCTGTGCTGTGTTGTGTGTGTGTTTGCTGTGCTGTGCTGTGTTGTGTGTGTGTGTGTGTGTGTGTGTGTGTGTGTGTGTGTGTTTGCTGTGCTGTGCTGTGCTGTGCTGTGTTGTGTGTGTGTGTGTGTGTGTGTGTGTGTTTGTGTTGCTGTGCTGCGTGGTGTGTGCTGCTGGCGCTGTGTCAGGGCTGGGCTCGGAGGCGGGGGAGGCGTACCGCGAGGCCCTGGAGGTGCAGAGGGAGCTGGTGCGGGCGCTGCAGGAGCAGACGCGGGGGCTGGGCGGGGAGAAGCAGGCCCTCAGGAGGAGGTGCGAGGAGCAGGGGCACCTCCTGCAGGAGAGCCAGCAGCGCCTCCTCGCCCTGGAGAGGGAGCTCAGCACTGCCCTCAGGGACAACAGCCCACACACAGGTGACCAATCACACAGCAGAACACTCAACAGTGACCAATCACACAGCAGAACACTCAACAGTGACCAATCACACCGCAGAACACTCACCGGTGACCAATCACACAGCAGAACACACACAGGTGACCAATCACACAGCAGAACACTCACTGGTGACCAATCACACAGCAGAACACTCACCAGTGACCAATCACACCGCAGAACACTCACCAGTGACCAATCACACAGCAGAACACTCACCAGTGAACAATCACACCGCAGAACGCTCACCGGTGACCAATCACACAGAAGAACACACACCGGTGACCAATCACACAGCAGAACATTCACCTGTGACCAATCACAAAGCAGAGAACATTCACCTGTAACCAATCACACAGCAGAACACACATCGGTGACCAATCACACAGCGTGGCCGAGATGTTAGCTCACTTCCTGTTAGGCGGCATCATCGTCATGTGTGATTGGCTGTCACGGGCAAATAAACTTGAAATTAAAAAATCTGACAAGTATCATTTGTGCGACTCTGTCTGAAGATCATCTCCGCCAAGTTCTGTGAAAATCGGATGAAATTTGCAACCGCATTGGTGGCGCTAGAGTGTTAGTAAATTGGGCATAGAGTTCTGTAAATTGGTGAGTGATCATCATGGGACGGTCCCGATCAGTGCACCGAATTTCATAACTTTAGAACCAACGGTTAAATTTTCGGCCAAATTTTGACCCGTTGGTGGCGCTAGATGGCTGGGTTTAGAGATCCGTACATTAGCGTGAGTGGTCAGTGCAGTCCCGAAACTTTCTGCCAAATTTCAGCACTTTTTAGCCAGGCGTTCTATGGGCTGCCATAGACTCCAATGGCAGATGAATAATAATAGGAAAAGCTAGTAACTCTATGGGTGCCTTCGCAGCTTCGCTGCTAGGCCCCCAATTATTTTTCTCTTTAAATCCCTCCTCCCGGAGCTGCCACTGGAGGAAGAAGGAAGTTCTGTAGTTGAGCTCCTGCATGAGGATGACTTCTGAGTAGATTCTTTAATGCAGTGTGCTGTGTTCGTGTTTTAATGCAGTGTGGTGTGAGTGTGTGTCTGTTTTAAAGGTAAACTATGCAGTATTGGCAATTTCCTTACTGTTTTCTCGGTTTTTGCTTCTTTTTCGCTGGCTCTGTCATGATGAATGTCTGAGAAACTCCATCGCTACCTTTTTCTAGCCGGTGCCTGGCGTGTATGTGTATTTGAATGCAGTAAAGCAATTTGTTACACTCGTTATACTTCCTGACACTGAGGCCGTCGGCCCGCCGGTCCACAGTTGCAAGGGTGGTTTTTCCACTCACAGGCGTAGGGGGAAGCGAGACGGCCACCATTCAACCCGAAAAAAGTCATATAATCATTCCAATGACTCTGAAGCTGTTAAATGAAGGTAAATTCAGCTAAAAACGTGCATATTAAGCTAACAAACCTGCATAGTGAGCCTTTAATGCTGTGTGGTGTATGAGTGTGTGTGTGTGTGTGTGTGTGTGTGTGTGTGTGTGTGTGTGTGTGTGTGTGTGTTTTACTGCTGTGATGTTGGGTTAGTGCATGAGGTTGATTGCAGTGAGGATGGGCTGATTTGTGCTTGAGGGTGGGCTGAGTAAGGCTGGTGCCTGAGGCTGGTGTCGCCCCCTGCAGGTGAGACGGCGGAGCTGCAGAGTCTGCGTCAGCACGCCCAGGAGCTGGTGGACGAGAATGACGCGCTCAAAATGACCGTGCACCGCCTCAACGTGGAGCTGAGCCAGTACCAGGCACGCTTCAGACCACTGTCCAAAGAGGAGGTCAGAACACACACTACACACACACACACTGTAACGATATGTGTATGGAAACCCACATGTACACACTAGGGTTGTAACGATATGCATATCGAAACCGAAATCGCGATACTCATATCCACAAACCTGTGTCGCGGTATGAGAAGGCCGAATAGTGACACACCCTTTCTAATCTTTCCCGGAGCGCAACACACATCTCCCGCCTTACTTACCGGTACATTGTCCAACAATAAATAAATAAATCATCATTTCATAGCTCTCATAGCTTTAATTGTAGACTACCGGTATGCGTGCAACTTTACCAAACAGTATAGAAGTACCTTAAACCCCCTCTCCTTGCCCCGCTCTCTCTCTCCCTCTCTCCCTCTCTCTCTCGCTCAATGGACACGCACTCCTCGGCATGCACATTTAATCCAAATAAAACATTCACAATCGTGAAAGCAAGGATGCATAGAAGACGACTAGCTGAATTAGGCTACTATTAAATCCGGTTAGCATCATTAGCATGCTGCACACATTTGTTTAAAACTTGCATTCAAGTTGACTGATCATCTCAATACCAATGTCTTCCAAGACTCAAAAGGACCTGTCCCAAGGAGAAAAAGCATTACCTTGAAACTCAAACACACGTGGGGAAACTGAACAGTTCAACCAGTAGACTTTGATAAACTAGCGTAGCTACTTTGCTTACAACATTTCAAGGCTTCAACCAGACAGCTAAATTAAAGAGAGGTAGAATTGTAATTAAATTGTAGACTATAATCTGCATAAGGTGTGCTTGTCATGAATATCAGAAATTCAGTATTTTCTCTTTTTATATCAGGATATATAATACAGATATGCAATAATATATTCTAATCATTTGGTGTTCCAAGGTAGACTGTTGAAATGTTGTTTAATAAAATGTCTAACCCTCCCCACCCCACCAATCAAGGTATGTATGGAATCGTGGGTCAAAAATTGTGATACAGTACAAGCCGAAACGTGAGTTTGGTGTATCGTTACAGCCCTAGTACGCACACAAACACACAAACACACACATACACACATACACACACACACACAAACTTGCTCCCATACAACAAAATAACTGACTCAGCAGCCAGGACAGTCAGCCTTGGTGTAGAGTGGTGTGGGTGGGATCTGTGTGTGTGTGTGTGTGTGTGTGTTTGTGTGTGCTGTGGGTGCTCCTGTTGGAAATCACTGCAGTTCTAATGAAGATGTATAATGCAGCAGAAAACCCACAACTGAACAGTGGCAACATAAAAGAGCTCTTTACACACTCAGAACCACAACACTGCAGTGGCACACACACACACACACACACACACACATACACACAATGTGTCTTAGACACTCTGCCTACCAATTTCTTCAAAACTGTTTTTCACCTCATAGCGGCAGATGTCCTTCAAATTGTAAATGTATCATTGCTGTCTGGCACTTTTCCTAAGTCACTGAAAACAGCTGTTGTAAAGCCACTTCTCAAGAAGAATAACCTGGATGCATCCATGCTAAACAATTACAGGCCCATATCCAATCTACCTTTTATTGGCAAAATTATTGAAAAAGTAGTCTTTAATCAATTAACCACCTTCCTAACATCAAATGGGTATTTTGATTACTTTCAGTCTGGTTTTCGGGCAAATCACAGCACTGAAACAGCTCTCATTAAAGTTTCCAATGACATACGCCTCAACACAGATTCAGGTAAAACATCAGTCCTAGTGCTACTGGACCTTAGTGCAGCATTTGACACTGTTGATCACAATATTTTACTACACAGACTAGAACACTGGGTTGGATTTACAGGCATAGTTATCAGCTGGCTAAAATCATATCTACAAGAAAGGAGCTTCTTTGTTGCCATCGGAAACTGTACCTCAACACCAACGTCCTTGACCTGTGGTGTTCCCCAGGGGTCGATCTTGGGGCCACTATTATTCAACCTCTATATGCTCCCACTTGGACAAATCATTCAAAATAATTTGATTTCATATCATAGCTATGCAGATGACACACAAATTTACTTAGCTCTATCACCAAACAACTATGGTCCTCTTGAATCTATGTGTCAGTGTATAGAACAAATCAACACCTGGATGTCTCAAAATTTTCTTCAGCTGAACAAAGAAAAAACTGAAGTAATTATATTTGGTAAAAATGAGGAAAGACTTAGGGTTGCCACTCTCCTTGACACAAAAGGGTTGAAGGCAAAGGATACTGTTAAAAACCTTGGTGTATTAATTGACAGTGATCTAAATTTCAACAGCCACATGAAAGCGATAACTAAATCAGCTTTTTACCACCTCAAAAATATTGTCAAACTCAGAGGGCTGATGTCAAAACATGACTTAGAAAAACTCATTCATGCATTTATCTCCAGCAGGGTTGATTACTGCAATGGACTGTTCACAGGCCTTCCTAAAAAGACTATTAAACAGCTTCAGGTGATACAAAATGCAGCAGCTAGGACTCTAACAAAAACTAAAAGAACTGACCACATTACTCCAATTCTTAAGTCCTTGCACTGGCTTCCAGTAAGTCACAGAATTGACTTTAAAGCACTATTGCTTGTTTATAAATCAGTAAATGGAGCAGGACCTAAATACTTGTCAGACATGCTTCAGCAGTACACACCTTCTCGTCCTCTCAGGTCCCAGGTGAAAAACCTGCTAGTAAAACCTACAGTTAGAACT
>NC_055976.1:19957721-20007721 GCF_018492685.1 Alosa sapidissima | reverse complement strand
CGCCTGCAGAGGGAGCTAGAGGACACGCGCCGCGAACTACACACTCTCCAACACCAGGAGGCCGCCACCCGGCAACAACACCAGAGTGATATCAGCCAACTCACACGGTGAGTGTGTGTGTGTGTGTGTGTGTGTGTGTGTGTGTGTATTAATGTGTGTGTGTGTGTGTGTGTGTGTGTGTGTGTATTAATGTGTGTGTGTGTGTATTAAAATGTGTGTGTGCGTGTGTGTGTGCAGGCGTGTGGAAGAGGAGGAGCGCCGTTGGCGGGGGGAGCTGGATGAGCTGCTGGGGAAGATGGCGGCTGTGCAGGCGGAGCGGCAGAGTCTGGTGCGGGACCAGGGCCAGCTCCACGCCAACACCCAGAGCCTGGAGGCCGAGCTGGAGCGCTCACGCCACGCACACAGGTACGCCACGCACACAGGCACGCCACACACACACACACAGGTACGCCACGCACACAGGTACGCCACGCACACAGGCACGCCACACACACACAGATACGCCACACACACACACAGGTACGCCACGCACACAGGCACGCCACACACACACAGGTACGCCACACACACACACAGGTACGCCACGCACACAGATACACTACACACACACACAGGTACGCTACACACACACAGGTACGACACACACACACAGGTACGCCACATACACAGGTACTCCACGCACACAGGTACGCCACACACACAGGTGCGCCACACACACAGGTGCGCCCAGCCCAGTTCAGCAAACAGGAATATTCCGCTTCTGCTACACATGGAAACATCTTATTGCCATAACCAGAATAGGGTCCTTAATGGGAAACATCTTATTGCCATAACCAGAATAGGGTCCTTAATGGGAAACATCTCATTGCCATAACCAGAATAGGGTTACATAGAATATGAAACATAGTCATTGTCATCCCATTTAAAGCGTAACTTTCGTCAAAATGCATCCTAGGGTGTTTTTGTGAATGTACCCGAGTCAAACTTTCGTTTAAAAGCATAATTACGTCCGAAGCACCACTTTTAATCTGCCTTTCGCTGCTCCGCCTTTTGGCCAAAGTTACGCTTTATGCCACAGAGTTTCTGGAAAGATCCAAATCTGTTTTCGCACAATTCTTACAACCTTGGATGGGGATTTGGATCTTTCCAGAAACCTTACTCACCAAGCCTCACACTGCCCCATCCCTATTGGTCTGTCACCTGCGACGCCTTCTCCGCTGTGTCCAGTAGGAGGCTCCTAAGCCCTGTGCTATGTGCACATTTGCACACTTGTGGACTGCACATGCCTGTTTGATGGTCACACCCGTGGACTGCACGTGCCTGTGTGATGGTCACACCTGTGGACTACACATGCCTGTGTGATGGTCACACCTGTTGACTGTGTGATGGTCACACCTGTGATGGTCACACCTGTGGACTGTGATGGTCACACCTGTGGACTGTGTGATGGTCACACCTGTGAACTGTGATGGTCACACCTGTGGACTGCACATGTCTGTGTGATGGCTGTGAGAGCACTGAGCTACAGCACCTTACAGCCCAAACAGAGTTGGTTTGAAGCGTCCCCTCATGGTTTACATGCCTCTAGGCTGACCAGTATGTGTGTGTGTGTGTGTGTGTGTGTGTGTGTGTGTGTGTGTGTGTGTGTGTGTGTGTGTAGAAAAGCCCAGCGACGTGCAGAAGCCCTGAAGCAGCAGCTGGAGGAGTCCATGGATAAGGAGCTGACTGCCCTGCACTACCTGGCTGGAGTGGTGGGACTTGCTGAGAAGACCACACAGGAGAGAGACCAGCTCATACACATGGTACACACAAACACATAAACACACACACACACACACACACACACGCACGCACACACACACGCACACATACTCACACACAAACACATAATACACAAACACACTTGCACACACACGTACACACACACACACACACACACACACACACACACAAACACATAATACACAAACACACTTGCACAATGCACACACACGTACACATACACACACACACACACACACACACACTCACACAAATACATAATACACAACACACACTTGCACACACACGTACACACATATACACACACATATACACACACACACACACACACACACACACACACACACACACACACACACATAAGAGTGGTGGGGATTGCAGAATAGACTGCATAAGAGAGAGACCAGGGTAAGGTGTGTGTGTGTGTTGTAAGTAGGTCGGAGGGGAAGGTAAGCTAATAAGAATTGATCAGGAGGGCAGCACATTAGAGAAAGTGTGTCAGATACACCCTCAACACACACTGGGGCCATGCAGCATGTGTGCCAGATGAGCTGATGAGCTGTGTGTGTGTGTGTCAGGGATGGAAATTAGCACCAGCCACCAGCCAAATGCGGGTTAATTTGTGCACTGGTGGGTAAATTTGGTCAACTTACCAGCCACTGTGGCGGGTAAGATATAGCTAGCATACCCCAAATATACAGTCAGATACGGTGGAATTTTTATTGGCCCTGACAGTTAAAAATAAGAAAGTGTCTCGTAGGGATCATGTAATGTTATCAGTAGCCTATAGGGATAAATCGTGCTGATTTGAAGTTACTATAACTACCAGTGAGCCACAGTCTCCCCGCAGCATGGTGCAGTATTTCACTTTTTGACACTAAGTGCATCCAAATTCACCCATTCTTCTCTGTTGAACTCCTCGAGAAGTCTTCATCACACAGACATCACATGAAAGAGCCTTTTCTCAGCTTTTAAATGGGTCTAGCTAGCCGCTATTTGCTGTGATAAACGGTTCGCGAGAAAAATAAAGTAGAATGGGCCAGGGCCAGCAAAAGACCATGTCTGCGAGAGAGAGAGAGAGAGAGAGAGAGAGAGAGAGAGAGAGAATGCGTGTCAGTATAGCCCGTATGTCTGCTCTAGTTTTCATTATGGTCACTTGGGTGTCTGGTTTCTAGTGTCTGTCTCATCTTTTTAGGTCAGTTCGTTGAAGTGTGTGTGTGTGTACGTTTGTGGCTGCTACTCAGGAAAAAAACGGACCACTCCTGATGTTTCTGAATGTTAGTGTTTAGTAATGAGGATAAGAAGCAAGTTTCTCCCACGTCACAGATATGAGACTCTTCCTGTGTGAGGCCTTGGGGCAGAGGTCTTCATTATTAAACATGACACCCCCCCTCTCCCTTTCTCTCTCTATCCACTCCTCCCCCTCCAGCTCTGTAAGTGCTGTTAGATTCTAGACCCTAGTCTCTAGACCTCCTCCACCTCCATAACACCAACCGTCTCCACCTCCATAAGCCCAACCCCTCCACCCCTCCACCTCCATAACACCAACCATAACACCAACAGCCTTCATCTCCACCTCATACACCTCCTTCACCTCATAACCCCAACCCCTACACCCCATAACACCAACTCCACCACCTCCTCCTCCTCTTCTTAACCCCTCAGTTATTTAACCACTGCCTAACCCCATCTCCATGTATAACACCGCCCCACATGTCTACAACCCATTGCCCCTCCCCCTTGTGCCCCTCCCCAGCCTATCCTCCTCCAGTATTCCCCATTGCCCCTCCCCCTTGTGCCCCTTCCCAGCCTATCCTCTTCCAGTAATCCCCATTGCCCCTCCCCATCCTATCCTCCTCCAGTAATCCCCATTGCCCCTCCCCCTTGTGCTCCTCCCCAGCCTATCCTCTTCCAGTAATCCCCATTACCCCTCCTGCTGCTCCTTAGCTCCCCAGCTACTCACCCATTTACTCCCTTAGCCCCTCCTCCTCCAATAACCCCTCCCATTTGTCCATTAGCCCCTCCTCCTCCAGTAACCCCTCCTCCTGTTGTGTGCTGCAGGCCTCAGCGCTGGAGAAGGACAAACAGGACGTCCTCACCCGCACCATCCAGGGCACCGTGCAGCTCGCCAAGCTACAGGAGAAGGTCAAGGTAACACACACACACACACACACACACACACACACACGTACACACCGGTATCATCCAGGGCACCGTGCAGCTCGCCAAGCTACAGGAGAAGGTCAAGGTAACACACACACACGCACACGCACACGCACACACACACACACACACACATGTACACACACTCACTCATCAGTTCATTGGGATTCTGAGAGATCCTAGGGGATCGGCTTAGCTTTGGTGTGTGTGTGTGTGTGTGTGTGTGTGTGTGTGTGTGTGTGTGTGTGTGTGTGTGTGTGTGTGTGTGTGTGTGTGTTTGGAGATTGATGTGCTACTCTGCACTAATGAAATCCTTGGTTTTGCTGACATGCACTAAAGCACCTCTAGTACACACCACATGCGTGCGTGCGTGCGTGCGTGCGTGCTTTCGTCTGTGTGGTGAGCAGGCCAGAAGGAAAGTTGTAATTTCTGCATCTCTGCATGTTTAGATGAGACTAGGAGCAAGTCTATAATTCACTTCTAGCTTTCTTTTCCCTGAAGTCTGCAGTCGGTAGGCCTTTGGGTGGGTGTAGGTTATGAAGGTGGATGTCCCCTTTGGGAGGGGGTAGATTATGAAGGTGGATGTTCCCTTTGGGAGGGGGTAGATTATGAAGGTGGATGTTCCCTTTGGGTGGGTGAAAGTTATGAAGGTGGATGTTCCCTTTGGGTGGGGGTAGGTGTGGTTCTAGCGGTGTCAGCACCACATAAGTGCCTGTGTGTATAAAGAGTCTATATGTAACGAATGTTCCTCAGCCAACGGAATATCAATGAGGTCCCACTAACACAAACAACTCAATAAGCAAACCTACACACACACACACAAACACACAAACACACAAACACACACACACACACACACACACATACACACCACACAAACATACGCACACCTTGACATTTACACACACACATGTAATGAGAATTCTAACTCTGTTGCTAACCTCCAGTGTGTGTGCCCTTTACAGTTTCTCTCTCTAGCTGTCTCCTCTCTGCCCTCTCTCCATCCCTCTCCACCTCCCTCTCCATCCCTCCATCTCTCTCCATCTCATTCTATTTCTCTGTCCTCTCTCCATCTCTCTCTGTCCTCTCTCAATCTCTCTCTCCTTCCTCTTGTCCCTCTCTCTCCTCTTTTCTCCTCCACCTCTCTTTTCTCTCTAATGTCTCTGCTGTTTCTCTGGTCATGTCCTCCTCTGGTACGTCTCACCTACCAGATACCACAGAAGAGTCTGGGAGCCCAATCTTCTTCTTCTTCTTCTTCTTCTGTCCAGCACACTGAACCTGTGCCTGGGTGTGTGTGCTTTTTTCAACTTATAAACTCTCTCTCCCTCTCTCTCTCTCTCTCTCTCTCACACACACACACACACACACACACACACACACACACACACACACACACACACACACACACACACGCACACGCACACACACACACAATTTCCCCTCTTTCACTTGGGAGTGCTTGGATAGTTTCATGGGATATTGACACAGAGGTCTGTGATTAACTTCTCTCTAAAGCTCCCCCAAACCATAAGTGTGGTGTGGCATCTCACTAACGGCTGCTGTGATTGGACGTGTATGTAACATGCTGTGCTCTGATTGGCTGCTGTCATGTGAGGGTGATGCATGAGTGTGGTGTGTCACTATCGGCTGCTGCGATTGGGTGTGTTTTGTAATGAGCTTTGTTATGATTGGCTGCTGTCATGTGAGGGTGATGCATAAGTGTGGTGTGTCACTATCGGCTGCTGTGATTGGGTGTGTTTTGTAATGAGCTTTGTTATGATTGGCTGCTGTCATGTGAGGGGATGTATGAGTGCTGCCTCCTGGCTAATCCATTAGCCATTGAACCAGTGTCCTTCCACTACATTAAGCTGCCCACACCTCATCGATCCAGCACGTGCCGCCAGAGTGTTGAGGTGTCCTAAGAGCCGCACGGTGTGTGTGTGTGTGTGTGTGTGTGTGTGTGTCTGTGTGTGCAGCATGGGTGTCCTTAGAGCTGCACAGGGTTTGTGTGTGTGCCCGTGTGGGTATGTGTGTGTGATAACAGAATTAAGTGGAATGTATGTGCATTAGTTGTGTGAGAGTGTCATTTGTATGTGTCACACTGTGAAGGCTGTGTTGGTTTTTGCATTGAGATTGAGATGCTGTGGCCTTGCCTTGCCGTGTGTGTGTGCGTGTGCGTGTGTGTGTGCGTGTGCGTGTGTGCATGTCTGTGTGTGTGTGGGGCAGACTAACCTTAAAAGCTTTGTTCTTTAGAGGCCAGACGCGACGGATGATGGTGAATAGGTAACCTGAAGCCTCAGATGTCCGGTCAGCTCTTCCACCACCAGAGAAAAAGCTGTGTCGGGCATTTCGGTCAGAATCAGTGACGTTGGAAATGGAGGTGTAGGGGGTGCAGCCGCACCTCCATTTCCTCCATGTTTTCTGTGTAGACAGACCCATGGCTACACTGGACATGCAACTGTGTTCTGTTCCCAGAGCATGCTTTCTCTGTCTATGATCTACAGGGTTAGGGCCATCTCGATGAGGCGATTGCTGGTCTGTGAATAATTTGCAGCACAATCGGATGGTATCATGAAACCGCTGGCCAAAAGAAAAAAAACAAAACATTTTCCAGATCAGTAAATACTTCTTAATTTAGTGTTATCAAATAAAGAGGCATAGCATTGGGCAGTATCGGTGTGAGCGCTCATTCAATGTGTGTGCGCATCTGCAAGTGAAACTGTTGAACCACTGGAGATAACTTGGGTAGCAGCAACAAACAACGTATTTACAACAATGAACGAAGCTGATTCTTGCTGTCCATGAAAACAGTATAGAGACTGGCTAGTCTAATCCAAAAAATGGAAATAACAGATCTTTAAATTGACACTACTGCCTCCAGTTTTTCCTCAACTTAACTTATTAAGAAGCGATCATCAAAATGTCCGGTGTGTGTGTGTGTGTGTTGTGTGTGTGTGTGTGTGTGTGTGTGATCGCGCTCCCTCGGCAGTAAACCCAATGCTGTTTTATAGTTGCCATGGCAGCCTACAAGCCCAGCATGTCTCACTGGGATATGGACAGACAGACCTGAGATCTGCACATGTGCAGTTGGGATGGTGGTTATGTTTGATGTGTACATTACTGAGACCTGCACATGTGCAGTTGGGATGGTGGTTATGTTTGATGTGTACATTACTGAGACCTGCACATGTGCAGTTGGGATGGTGGTTATGTTTGATGTGTACATTACTGAGACCTGCACATGTGCCGTTGGGATGGTGGTTATGTTTGATGTGTACACTACTGAGACCTGCACATGTGCATTGAGTTAGTATGGTGCTTATTGATGTACTGATCCCATGCTGATGGCAGATGTTGGTCCGATGCCGACTTAATTGGGTCAGATCTGTGTGTCATGCTTGGATGCCGACTCAATTGGGTCAGATCTGTGTGTCATGCGTGGATGCTGACTTAGTTGGGTCAGATCTGTGTGTCATGCGTGGATGCTGACTTAGTTGGGTCAGATCTGTGTGTCATGCGTGGTGCCGACTCAGTTGGATCAGATCTGTGTGTCATGCGTGGTGCCGACTCAGTTGGGTCAGATCTGTGTGTCATGCGTGGATGCTGACTTAGTTGGGTCAGATCTGTGTGTCATGCGTGGATGCCGACTCAGTTGGGTCAGATCTGTGTGTCATGCGTGACTTTCTTGACCACTGCTGGAGACTCCACCCCTCTGCAATCACAAGTTGATGAGCTGGAAGTGATTGGAGCCACGGTTTTCTAGACCATCTGCTAGGTTGCCCAGGCAACACCACACTTACTGTCCACTCCTAGATGATGGATGAACTCAACACACTTCAATTCATATCTTCAACACACACACACACACACACACACACACACAGGAGCCATCAAGGAGCCAGGAGTGCATGTGTATGTGTGTGGTTTGTTATCTGTCAGGAATCAGTGGAGGACTCATATCTCGTAGAGACCCACTTTATGAACCAGTGAAGGAGTCATCTCTTGTAGAGACCCACTTTATGAACCAGTGAAGGACTCATCTCTTGTAGGACCCACAAGGAGCAGATGCAAGCAGTGCTTCTGAGTGTGTGTGTGTAATAGTCCTCACTGCTAGTGTCACTGTGTGTGTGTGTGTGTGTGTGTGTGTAAAGAGTGTGTGTGTGTGTGTGTGTGTGTGTGTGTGTGTGTGTGTGTGTGTGTGTGTGTGTGTGTAAAGAGTGTCTAAGTGGTCTCTGAGTGTGTGTGAGTGTCTCTTAAGTATTTTTCTGTTTGTGACCTTTGCAATGTCTACGTGTGTGTGTGTGTGTGTGTGTGTGAGAGAGAGAGTGACAGAAAGAAAGATGAGAAGTATGCTTAGTGTTGCAAAATGTTGTGTGTGTGAGACTGTCATTGCTAATCAGTGAAGCCTCTGGTGTCCTGGTCATTTGATTGCTGTCTAGGTTGAATGTGTTCTATATGAAATGATCTTTATTGTTCTACATGAAATGATCTTTATTGTTCTATATGAAATGATCTTTATTGTTCTACATGAAATGATCTTTATTGTTCTACATGAAATGATCTTTATTGTTCTATATGAAATTATCTTTTTTTTTTTTTCTACACTCATTTCCTACTGGCCAACAGTCAACATTTAAAGAATGATCCCTTCTCCTCCACACCCAACACATAGCTCTACACATAGCTTCTCCTCCACACCCAACACATAGCTCTACACACTTAGTTTCTCCTCCACACCCAACACATAGCTCTACACACTTACCGTAGCTTCTCCTCCACACCCAACACATAGCTCTACACACTTAGCTTCTCCTCCACACCCAACACATAGCTCTACACACTTAGTTTCTCCTCCACACCCAACACATAGCTCTACACACTTAGCTTCTCCTCCACACCCAACACATAGCTCTACACTTAGCTTCTCCTCCACACCCAACACATAGCTCTACACACTTAGTTTCTCCTCCACACCCAACACATAGCTCTACACACTTACCGTAGCTTCTCCTCCACACCCAACACATAGCTCTACACACTTAGCTTCTCCTCCACACCCAACACATAGCTCTACACTTAGCTTCTCCTCCACACCCAACACATAGCTCTACACATAGCTTCTCCTCCACACCCAACACATAGCTCTACACACTTACCGTAGCTTCTCCTCCACACCCAACACATAGCTCTACACACTTAGCTTCTCCTCCACACCCAACACATAGCTCTACACACTTAGCTTCTCCTCCACACCCAACACATAGCTCTACACATATAGCTTCTCTTTGTTGTTTTGTTTGTTGTATTTTCCCTCCCACTATGTAAAGCGACCTTGAGTTTGAGAAAGGCGCTATATACACGAATCCGGTGAAACTACCGTAAGTAAGCGGGCGCCATTACTGAGCTGTTGCTGGGTAGCGTTGCGCCAGTTGCGTCCACTGGGATACCAGCCCGCGATTTACCACTGTCTCGCTACTTCTTTTATAATGTCGAGTGGGAAAACATGTTCCGTTTTCAATTGTTCCAATAGCAGCAATAAAATTACTAGTTGGAAGAAAAAACAATGTGAGATACACAAAATACCCCGGGTCGACTGCCCCTGTCTGGTAGCTAACGTTACCATACGGTTTGCACAGATAGCAGTTAGCTGTACATTACCCTTTCCTTTTGAAATGTGAAAATTAGATAAACAATGGTCACAAATTAAAAACATGAATTTGTTTATTTGATATCCATTCATTTATTTATTGTTGCCAAATGGACAGATATTTGTATAGTTTACTCGCTAGCTAGCCTAGCTAGCATAGTTATTGCTAACGTTAGCTAGCTACAGTAGTTAAGTAGATATAACACCCCCAATTATCACCACTTTTGTTCAGAAATTCTGAAACAACAATGTTTTTTAACACTTCAAAATAACATTTGCTGAATGAACCTTACATTTTTCAGTAGCCATAGGTGTATAGATTTGAACAAAATCTGGTTTGGTTCTTAATGGGAGCATTTACTGCCTGAAATATCCGATTTTGTTTACCACACTCTGAGTTATAGTGCTGGCCTGATGGGTCGCCTATTTACGCCGTTTCAACGGCACATGAACGGTTAGACCGAGAATTCTCGTCATGAAATTAAAATTCCACTGGAGCTCCAAGCGGTTGTGTACACGCAGCCTAACAACACTGTTTACAGCTCTTCTAGTCATGATAAAATGTCATTTTTGGTACATAGCTAATTTAGATACACCTATGGTGTGGGTGGTTGCGTTTCTTTAGGAGTCCGCCGTCTTGGTTTGTATAGAAATGGATATTAAGTGACACATATACGCAAGATGGCGGAAATACGGGACCGACGGTAATAGGGGGAGTTCCGATATAATATCAACCTAGTCCTAATTATGTCTTTATTTCCTCATTCTCTACTTAAGCTATTTTCATAAATAATCTGTAAGATCGCTTGTACCTTCATCTGTGACTGGAGGCCACTGTCTAACATCATCAACCCAACAAGCCATTCTGCCTGGCTGTAGCGGTCATTGAGGGTGCGTTATCACAGAGGTTTGTTTACATACCAGTAACAGCTCAGTAATGGTGTCGCCACAAGATGGCAGCCTCCATAGAACGCTCGTCGGATTCGTGTATAAATTAAACTTATTATTATTTATTAAAATAAGGAAAAACACAGTGTTGTTATGCTTTACAAGTAAGTTGTAAAAAACTAAACACAAAAAAAATAGTATAGTGAAAGAAGAAAGCTGAAGGGGATACAGAGAATATATAGGCTACTTATACAGTCTGAAATTATTATTTATTGGTTTTTATATGGGCCACCAATGGAGCATCGCATTATCAGAAATTCTAAGCTATTTCTAACCTGTAACTTTTGTTACATTCCGTGAACATCTCCTACGATCCGCTAGCTCTCCATTCTGTAAAATCCCCTTTAAGACGGGCTCTAAAATCTCTTACCTAACACCCTAAAATCTCTTACCTAACGCCCATACGACAGTTGGCAGATTTCCAGGTCAGTAGCATTTTTCCATCTTGTGAGAAGAAAGCACCCAAAGACCATGTTATAAATGGATATTTCAGTCTTACTTAAAACTGCACCGATTGGTGGCATTTTGTTCCCAAACTAAATTCTAGACTTGTCATCCTCTAAAACTGGACCCTTTGAACAACGTTTTGGAGGCTGTGGTTGCTGCCTCAGGGAAAGTTGATGGTGACCAGATCAACAGACAGACAGACTCCATGGATGGAGGGCTCATGGCACCTATAGAGTTTGGACGACTACGTCACATTTGGGTAGGAGTGGTCATTTTACCGGTACGCTAAAGGAAGATACAGTGAATACTAATGGGAACACCATTAGCGTCAAGAGGAGATAAGAAAACAAATGGACTGTGATATGAGCAAATGTGAGCTTCTTCACAACTGAGCTCAAATGTGAGCTGCTTCACAACGACGCGATCTACAAGAGGGCAACGGAGTGTTACTGTAATAAAATAAAGACCATTAAATGCTGTAGATTGGATTCTGTTCAGTGGGATATAGCATTGAGTTTGCCTACTGATGTTATGAAGCTGTAACTTACTACTGCCCATACAAACACTCGTATTAAGTTGCTTTACATCCACTGGGTAAAACAGACATAGTTGTACTGTATACCCATAGAGATCTTTCCATGTTGGCCAATGTTTCTGATTACGGGCTCTATCTTGTCCATCTAAAACGCAGCGCAAAGCGTATTCTTATCACAACGCAAAGCATACTTACACTCAAATTTTTTATCATGTGATTCACTTCGCTATGCGCTTTATTAAACAATGCGCCCAGGGGTGTGGCAATTAACAACATAAGGTGTGGTCTGGCACATTATCTAAAAATCGCTATCTTACACATCTAAAAAGCATTACGCCACTGACCAAGAAAAACCTGGTCTATAGCGAAAGGCGCATATGAAGCAAAACTGTACTGAAGTGTTATCTGATTGGCCTTTTATGTCACTTTGTTATTACGTGTATAATAAGAATTGGAGAATAATCAATAAGCAAGTTATATGGGAAATGGCCTCTGTTGCCTTATACCAGTGGTCCCCAAACTATGGCCCGCCACCTCATTTTGGGTGGCCCCCCAAAACATGTCCATGGTATATAGCATCCGGCCCGCACGGGAGTACAACATCGTCAAACTAAAACCTCCGCAATTTCCCCCATTCATTCTCTATGGTGAGTCTTAAAGGGACACTAGGCAACGTTTTCGTGTTAATTACTCATCTTCAGTAAGTCGGTATATGGTTAAATGGCTCATTACAGGGCGAATGAAGACTCTCTCGCCCGCCCCTACTGCCTGTAGGAAGAATATCCCACTTGCAAGTTCAGTGTATCGTACCCGCCGACCGAAGCAGGATCAGTTTACATCCTGCATCCACAGCACAGAGGCAGTCTAACGAAACGCTAGCGATTGTTGCAAACGTCTGTATAATGGCAGAGCCGGCGAAGAACTAGCGAAAACCCTTGACGGAAGATGCAAAGAAAAGGAAAAGAGCTTCAGACCTAGCGAGGGGGAGTTTCGTAGAGAAAAAGCATCAGGCTTGCCTGGTGTCCCTTTAACAGTACACATGTAATACTCTTTTTGTCCACCGGTGGTTGTTTTGGCGCTGTTTTGCCATCGCAAACGGAATGAAATGTAGGCCTACCTGCAAACAATGTAAGAGGCCTATGCAAAGTATTTTAAAAGTTTATCAATTAATTGTTAATAACTAACTAACTTCTATTCAAGTCATATTTCTGGGACTTTCTGGGATAATTATTTCTATTTTTTATTCACTCGTTCAAATGTTCATACAAAGAGTTCACAAAGTTCTCATCAGGTGACTGAAAGTTAGAATGGTGGTCATTTCAGTTTTCATTTCAGTCCTCATAGTTTGAGAACTTTAAATTATTTGTAGGATATTCACAACTTGAGCTGTGTATACAAAGACACAGAATTCAGAGTTCACACATTTTATTAAAATATACTTTTGGGACTCCCTGCTAATACTTTTGGGAATGCAAACGTTTTTTTTTATTAGTATTATTTAATTTTACACTAATATAGCATGATGGCAATATAATCACAGCTAACAATGGCATTAAATTGCAATAGCCTATGATTAAATGTAATAGAATATTCAACTAAGGTAGACTGCTGTTGTTCACAGCACTAAGCTATTTATGGTTACTGATATAGAACTACTCCGAGTCTCTGGCCCTCTCTTGGAGCCAGGCATAGTGAGCTGGCCCTTGGAAGAAAAAGTTTGGGGACCACTGCCTTATACAAATGCAGACTAATATTTGCGTAATGATTTTATACACTTTTGTATTGTGTGTGTGTGTGTGTGTGTGTGTGTGTGTGTGTGTGTGTGTGTGTGTGTGTGTGTGTGTGTGTGTGTGGCTGAGTGGCTGAGGAAAGAGAATGGTGATGATATTTCGTAAGGATAAGGTTAACTAGACTAAGCTTATGTAGCCATCACCATGTCTTTGTGTGTGTGTGTGTGTGTGTGTGTGTGTGTGTGTGTGAGAGAGAGAGAGAGAGAAAGAGCGAGAGAGAGAGAGAGAGAGAGAGGAGAGAGTGTGAGTGTGTGTTTGACCTCATTGATATTCGCTTGGCTGTTTGACAACGCTGACTGCTGCAGAACAGTGAACATTAAGTCCTCTCTTCCCCTCCCCTCTCCTCCTCTCTCCTCTCCTATACTCTCCTCTACTCTCCTCTACTCCTTTCCTTTTTGTTTAGTCTCTACAGGTCTTTTTTATGCATCACTCATCTATTTGATTTCAGGTAGTTTGTGTGTCTGCATCTGCAGTTCGTAGCCTGTGTGTGTGTGTCTGTGTGTGTGTGTGTGTGTTTGTGTTAGGGCTTTTAGATATAACCTGTATATGCGGAGTTTGTCAAACGGAGGTCCTACCCTTCGGATGATTCAGATATGATGCTAACCTGCGGACCTTATACTGACCTTATACGGACCTATGTGTGAACGACATACACACACATTACAGAATCTCTGTGTGGTTGTCGAGTGAGGGGTGGGGGCTTGTAGAGTTCACAAGAGGCGAGATATGACACAGAATATATGCGGTTGCTGTCACAGCTGCTGTTTGTTTACAAAGGACATGCATTATGTAGGCTAAAGAAGAAAAATCTATTGTGCGTAGGCTAATACTTGAAGTAGTCACGTAAGTGCACACTTGAAATTGACCTACAGTATGTGTATGTGTGCTTCGAATAAACACATTTATCTGTTTTCAACGTTATGTAGCAGAATTACTTGGCTATGGAACCCCAAATCTGGTTTGCGTTGGAGAGAGCATGCACAAACTTTATGGTAGCCTACCAGCCAATTCATTAGGCTAACTCAAGACTTCAAGGCCATCATATACAACATTTTTAAGCAACAAACAAAATACTAACATAACAGTGAAGTGGTTCGTTTTTTCATGGTTTATTTTTCCAAAAGCATCCTCTCCCCATGTGTCTATTGCATTTACGTAAGGAGCTTGGAACAAAGTTGGGTTTTCTTCGTTTTCATTTTCTCTAGGCATATTTATGCTCAACAAATATCAGCGAGCTCAGCAGTGAGGTCATGAGAAGGCTATCAATGAACAGAAAACCGACCGTGTTGGCTAACAATTTATTAAATACTCCTGTTATTGTCGTCAACAACGTCGCTGTAGGCTACTGCCTTTTCAGCGCCTTCTGCTTAATGATGATTCGGTCAACATGTCTCTTGCAGTTCCCTTCATGTGTTCTATCACAATGCTGTATGCCCTCATGGACAGTAGCTCCGTGATGTCTGCATCTTTCCAGGTCGGAGATTTTCTGGACAGCACTATGCCACTCCATCATAACACTGGCATTTAAGTCAGATTTAACCACATGGACGCACGAAAGAAACGTCACCGACACGCCCTCTCACTAGGTGTGAATTTTAACCGCATGTTCTACGCTTCGTTCAGACACTCCACATTTACATAATGTCCGGAGGAAATACTAGGAGGGGAGTAGTAGAACAATCGGCTAAATTCGGACTTCCATATGACCGGTTATGTCGTTCAGATATACGGCCCCACCGTTTAACATCCGCAGAACCTCCGGTCTTACATGTATGTCTGAAAGTGCTTTGTGTCTGTGTGTGTGTCTGTGTGTCTGTGTGTGTGTGTTTGTGTGTGTGTGTGTGTGTTTGTGTGTGTGTGTTTTCTAAGAAGGCTGTCACATTAGGCAGAGTGATTGCTCCATCCTCAGCCATCAGCTAGTTTCATTACACATTACAGCAATGTAAGCACATCAACATCACTGCCCTATAAAACTGTATGTGTGTGTGTGTGTGTGTGTGTGTGTGTCTGGGCAGAGGGGCTTTCACATGGAGAGCTCCAAGTTCACACACACAAACACACACACTCACATATCCTCCATGATGCGGGCGTCTCTATAGCAACAGGCGGCTGGGCTGCTGAGAGGACATTGTCTTGTTTGGCTGATGGGTCCCCTGCGGATGTGAGAAAGCAGACAGACTGCGTCTGAGGAGAGGAGGAGCAGATGGAGAGAGAGAGGGATGGAGATGGAGAGAAAGAGAGATGGAGGTATAGAGAGGGAGGGAGAGAGGGAGAGAAAGAGATAGAGTGAGGGAGAGAGAGGGATGGAGTGAGGGAGAGAGAGGGAGGGATAGAGAGGGAGAGAAAGAGAGAGGGATGGAGTGAGGGAGAGAGAGGGGGGTGGAGATGGAGAGAGAGGGAGGGAGGGAGAAATGGGGAGAAAAAAGAGAGCCACTACACTGATAGGCAAGTAGAGAGGGAAAAAGATGAAGAAGAGAAGTATGTGAGAGAAAGGAATGGTAGAGTGTGTCAGAGAGAAATCAGAGGACACGACCATGTTCTGGCTCTCTCGCCCATTAGAGTCAATAGGTGACCTTTACCTGTGATAATTACTCATTACACTACCTAATAGAATAGAATAGAATAGAATACAATAAATCTTTAATGTCCACCAAGGTGGAAATTTTTCTTTGGCTCACCAGACATAAAAGACCGATAGACATACAGCCACAATATCGTCTCAGACATATGAGTTAAAATATCATGATAACATACATAGAAAAGAATAAGAGTAAAAAAAATACATAGAAATAAAAGTAAAAGAAATAAAAGAAATAGCATCTCAGTTTGATATTGTCACTTGGTTTGATTGAGGATACTGATGGCATTTGGAGTAAAGGATTTTTTAAATACACTTTTGGCCAGAGGCACTCTGTAGCGGCTCCCAGACTTCAAGAGCTCAAACTGGCTAGAAAGCTTAGGTGTCCAAACCAAGCAGAGAGGTTAGCACACTTTCAATGTGTGTGGTGTATACTAGCTCAGTTATCTGGGCACTAACACAGTCTTCTGAGGAGACTTCGGAGGAGTCGTTGTGAGCATTTCTTAAAAATGTACTCGGTGTTGTCTGAAAAACTCAGATGGTTGTCAACAACCGTACCTGGGTATTTAAAAGTTCCCACAGTTTCAACTGCTAGGCCATTAAGTGAAACTGGCTCTGTTGTGTCTTGTTTTTTGCAGAAGACTAACTCCTTTGTTTTTGACACATTGATCTCTAGCTCGCTATCATTGCACCATGCTTCAAGGGCCTTTATGTGTGCTAGTTAGGAGGCCTCACCAGAGGGGTCAGTTTTTTGTAAGAGGCCTACTAACGCCATGTCATCAGCATATTTTATCAATTTAAAGAGGCTATCATTGATAGAGAACTCGTTAGTGAATAGAGAGAAAAGTAGAGGGGAAAGGACGCTGCCTTGTGGGCAGCCTGTACTGATGGTTTGCACTCCTGACAAAATGCCATTTACACATACCATCTGAGGGCGACAGGAGAGGAAGTCTCTGATCCAGAGAATTAGGCCCTTATCTATGTTAATTTTGGCTAGTCTTTGCAGGAGAATGTGTAGTTTAATGGAATTAAAAGCTGCGCTAAAATCTACAAATATTTTGAAATAGAGTCTAGAAGGACTAGCACAGCATCGGCTGTCCCTCTGTCACTTCTATATGCAAACTGCAGCGGATCTAACAAGCTGGTAACTTGAGAGGTCAGAATATCCACCAGAACTCTCTCCATTGTTTTACACAATATGGAGGTGATGGCTATAGGTCGGAAATCTTCAGGCTGACTCGCACCTGGCTTTTTTGGTATGGGCCTTATTAGAGAAAATTTCCAGGACGTGGGTACACCTGCAACTAGGAGGGCGTTAAATAGCCTTGAGAAGACACCTTTTAATTGTGGGGCACAGTCTTTCAGTAAGCGGGCTTTCAGGCCATCTGGGCCAGTGGCTTTATTCGGTTTCAGTTTGGTGAGGCTTTTGTTAACAGCTTTTTCTGTAATAAATATTGGTCAACCTATGGGGAGATTTTTGCAGATGTCATCGCACTCAACCTTATCATCCACAACATCAAACCTGCAGAAGAACTTATTCATTACCTCTTGACTGTAAACTGCAGGACTGTCAGCTTTTTTACAACTTTTCCCCATTAAAGTGTTTAAGCCCTCCCAAGCCTGTTTTATGTTACCGCTGAAAAATGTACTCTCTATCTTGTTTTTATATTCAATTTTTGCCTTTAGGATACCCCCCCTTAGTTCTTTCCTTTTTTCCTGCGCTAGTTCCATATTGCCTGAGCAAAATGCAGTTTTTCTTTCATTAACTCATTGAGTGCCAAAAACGTAATATTATACGTTTTTCCTTCCCATGCGTTGAGTGCCAAAAACGTAATATTACGTTTTTAGCTTTTTTTTTTTAATTACGAAACTAGACACTCTAACACACCTTATATGTGATTTTGGGAACTCTGTGATGAATAGAAATTAAATATATGACTATTGAAAACTCATGAAAACGCACAATATGGACATTTTATCTGGACATTTTATCATAACTCGGTTGCCGCTTTGGGTCGAATCAGTGACGCATGCACGTCATCTCAAAACCAGGCCATTTTCGTGGATCTATCACTAGGTGGCAGTCTCGCCAGGTCTCGCTGATCACTTCCCGGAAAGTTTACAGGCAACACTTCATATTTCATGAAAGACGTTATATCCATTTCTAGAAAAAAACAGCGATTTTGATGAAAACCAGCCACTGTTTAGCTTGGGATTTCTCAGGAACAGAGGCGTGTAGAAATACACGGTTTGCACCCACTGAGAGCTTAAAGTCTCACCTTTTAAACGAGCCATTATATGTGTTCATAGCTATAACACAGAATATGCTGTGGCTGTACAAAAATCATCAACAATGGTCTAGATTGCTGGCACTCTAGGACAAAGCTTCCGAAAACAGCTTGGCATTCAATGAGTTAAGACAGATTTTTAATTGTTTTTAATAAACCCAGGGTTTATTATTTGGGAATATTTTAATAATCTTTGTTTCTGACACACAGTCCTCGCAGAATTTAATGTATGATGTACGTAAGTTCATTCCCATCCTGGCATTCCCATCTTTCTGGCAAAAAGAAGGGAGGCGGACTGGTGCTATACATAAACAATAGATGGTGCAATCCCGGACATGTTACAGTGAAGGAGACTGTATGCTGTAAGGATGTGGAGTTACTAGCGGTCAGTCTACGACCATACTACATGCCGAGGGAGCTCTCGCACGCCATTGTTGTTTGTGTCTATGTGCCACCTCAAGCCCTCCCGGACACAGCGTGTGACGTCATTCACTCTACAGTCGCTAGGCTCCAAACTCAGCACAGTGATGCCTTCTTTGCGATCTCTGGTGACTTCAACCACATTACACTGGATTCCACCCTCACAAACTTTTACCAGTTTGTTGACTGCCCAACTAGGAAAAACAGGACAATAGATCTCATGTATGCAAACATGAGGGATGCTTACAGTGCCACCCCCCTTCCCCCACTGGGGAAGTCGGACCATAACCTCATTCATTTGCAGCCAATGTACAAGCCAAAAGTTCAGAGGCTACCAGTTGCCACGCGCACCTTCAGGAAGTGGACACTGGAAGCGGATGAGGCTTTGAGAGACTGCTTTGAGTCCACTGACTGGAGTGTGCTACTGAATGGAGAGGACTTAGAGGAGGTCACACATTGCACTACTGATTATCTGAACTTCTGTATGGACATTGTTGTTCCCACAAGGACTGTACGCTGCTATCCAAATAACAAGCCTTGGATAACCAGTAATGTCAAGACCCTTCTCAATAGGAAAAAGATGGCGTTTAAGGAGGGGGACATGGCAGAGCTGAGGCGAGTACAGGGGGAACTCAAGATTAAGCTGAAAGAGGCTAAGGAGGACTACAGAAGGAAGATGGAACAGAAGCTGCAAGATAACAACATGAAGGAGGTGTGGGAATGTATGAAATCTATCACTGGCCTTAAGAAGAGCAGCAGCTCTGTGGAGGGAGACCTGGACAGGGCGAACCAGCTGAACCACTTTTACAACAGGTTCAATTGCCCATCCCCCAGCCCCCACCCCACCTCATTACCAGGGCAACACTCACCCCCACCATCACTGGATATTGCACCCCTCCCCCACATGGCGACCACGAACAAAGAGGTGACAACGACCTCAGTCAACAGCCATCAGACACACAGACCTCAGATGCTGCCCCCATCCCCTCCCTTCCCCCCCTCCATCATCACTGCTGATCAGGCTATTGCACCTCTCCCCCACATGGTGACCACGAGCAGTGCGGCAACAATGGCTTCAGCCAATGTCCATCAGTCTCTAGCCACACGACAACCCTCACAGAAGCACCCCTCCTCCTCCTCACCCTCCACTCCCCTCATCCCCCCCCATAATTTTAGCGGACCAAGTAAGTTATCTTTTAAAAAAACTCCATCCTCGTAAGGCAGCCGGGCCTGACAGACTGTGTCCAAGGCTGCTCAAGGCCTGTGCTGCTGAACTGGGGGAGCCACTGAAGCACATCTTCAACTGGAGTCTACGTCTCGGACAAGTTCCAACACTGTGGAAGACATCATGTCTCACCCCCGTTCCCAAGAAACCACACCACAGCGAGCTTAATGACTTAAGGCCTGTCGCTCTAACATCACATGTGAGGAAAACAATGGAGCGGCTGGTCTTAGGTATGCTCAGACCCCAGGTACGCCATGCACTAGACCCGTTACAGTTTGCATACCAGGAGAAAATGGGCGTGGACGATGCCATCACTTATCTTCTACACAGGACACATTCTCACCTAGACAAGGGGAAAAGTGCTGTGAGAATCATGTTCTTTGATTTTGAGACTGGGAGACAAGCTCTTGCAGATGGGTGTGGACGCTCACCTGTTAACCTGGATTACAGATTACCTGACCGAGCGACCACAGTTCATCAGACTGAAGAACTGCCTCTCTGACACTGTAATCAGCAGCACCGGAGCGCCGAGTCATGCCACATGCAGAAGTTTTCTGATGATACTGCAATTGTGGGGTGTATCAGGGACAAGCAAGAGGAGGAGTACAGGAGCCTGGTGGAGGACTTTGTGCAGTGGTGCAAACTCAATCACCTTCAACTAAACACTTCAAAGACCAAGGAGATGGTGGTGGATTTCCGAAGGTCTAAGCCCGCTCTGCTACCAGTCTCCATTGACGGGGTCAATGTGGAGGTGGTAAGCACCTACAAGTATTTGGGTCTCCACCTGGACAATAAACTGGACTGGTCAGCCAACACTGATGCACTCTACACGAAAGGACAGAGCAGGCTGTACTTCCTGAGGAGGCTGCGGTCCTTCAATGTGTGCAGCAAGCTCCTCAGGATGTTCTATCAGTCTGTTGTGGCCAGCGTCCTCTTCTATGCAGTGGTATGCTGGGGAGGAAACACAAAGAAGAAGGATGCTGGGCGACTTGACAGGCTGGTAAGGAAGGCTGGCTCTGTAGTGGGAGCTGAACTGGAGTGCATCACTTCAATATCTGACAAAAGGACCCTAAACAAACTGATCAACATCTTGGACAATGAATGTCATCCCCTCTACAGCACTATCAAAAACCAAAAAGCTTGATCAGCTGGAGACTTCGCTCACTGCCATGCACAACTGAAAGGCTGAGGAAGTCATTTGTTTCTAGGGCCATTGAACTGTTCAATGCCTCACTAAAGGGAAGAGGAGAGATAGACTTCTCTGCTTAGTCTGTCTGCCTCTCCACCCTCTCCATGTCCATGTTTTTTGAGTACTGACTGCCCACTACTGCTTACTACTGTTTTACTACTGTTTTACTATTGTACACAGCCTAATCAGAGAGGGTTCAAGCGGAGCGAGAGGCGCAAACGTTCGACAATTTCCGCGTTCGATTATTGCAAGGGGGAGGGGGAAAAATCCCCCTTTATGCAGACCAGAGTAAGCCCTTGCTGCACTAATGTCAATGGAGACTTGTGGAATTTTACCAATAAATTTGTCATTTTGTCTTTCTGGATTTGTTGAGGGTTTTTTGGAAAATTGTGTCATAATCTGTAAGTGTTTGGGATCATTTCAAGCCTAATAGTGTAATTTTTTAGTGTTCGGATTTGTAATAAAATAACTTAATATTAGACCATGCTGCTGCCAGTTACTGTCCGGTTGTTATCATGCTAGCTAGCCTCTTAGCTAAGGTAACATGTTAAACGGAGAAGTGTAATTTCTTTGAAATGACAACTAGCTGAATAACACTACTGACATTAGTTAAAGTGGATAGTTTATACTCAAGCGAATTTGCAACAGTATATTAAGTTTAAGCGAAGTCCTTCAACTACTAGTCACTTGTTAGCGCATAGCTGTATTGCCATAGCTACTACCATCCACTTGTATAGCATTTTAAGCTAGCGTTAGCTAGCTAGCTAGCTCGGTTCACATGACTAATTAAATTATTCATATCATGTCCTTAAGAATGATTCATTGGTATCATACATGATTATGGACAATAATACTGTGAACACAATTATGTTTATCTGTTGTTATTGCTTATTAAGAGAGAAAGTTTATTTAGTGACGTAGGGTGACACTCCCACTTATGCAGACCGGAACTGTCCCGTTTTGCTCCCATAGTAACGAATTACGTTGCTCTATCTTGCTAGTAATCAAGGATCTTTGGCCTAATGTTTTCACTACTGTTTTACTGCTACCCTGTTTTTCATGCTATATTAGCACACATGATCAATGGCTGCGGTCAGGCTTCTGATACAATACTGAATGAATGAATGGCTATAACCCTATTTCCTCAACCTGTTCTTGCACTGAAATAGTTTTTTTATTTTACCTTGTCTACATTATACTTTACTCTCCTATTTGTCTATATTATTTATGCTGGTCTCTAGACCTTACTCTTGCACTGTTGCACTGTTGGACTAATGTTGGACTACTTTTTGCACCTCCACCATGACACTCACTCTCTTGAGCACCTTGCCAGGCACACATAACTAAGGACTATGGTTGGACTACTGTTTGCACCTTCACCATGACACTCACTCCCTTTAGCACCTCACCAGTCCCGGCCCTGTCACTACAAGCGTCTTATGCTTGATCACCCTCAAGCACATTGGACTTTCTTAATTTAACTTATATAGTGTATTTAGTATTTAGTTTTGTTAGTTTTCTTATCTGTCTTATCTTCTACTGTCTTTATTGTACAGTGGAGTTTAGTTATATGTTTATACTTATACTTATGTTTACCATTTCTGTTGTAAGTGCATGTTGTGTGCTATTTCTGTATGCTACTGAGACCCTTGAATTTCCCCTTGAGGATCAATAAAGTATCTATCTATCTATCTATCTATCTATCTATCTATCTATCTATCTAGGATTCAAAGAAGGTGTCCCAATTTGTGTTTTCAAATCTCGATCTTTGTTTGTTTCAGACCGCACCTGTATCTGATGGCTGGTTTCGTTGTAGTTCGTAATAAGGAGATTCCACACACACACACTCCTGCAATTTTCCAGTGATTTAGTGAGAGAGAGGGTGTGTGTGTGTGTGTGTGTGTAATCCTTTGGTGTTGCCAGCAGGGCTTCATTGCAGCATGAACACTGGCAGCCTCATTAACAGTCAGTCCTGTTACCAGGGAAGTGCCAGAAATCTACAACTTGCTTCTTGCCAGCTGTGTGTGTGTTTAAGTCTGTGTTGATGAGTAGGTGGGTGAGGGTGTGTGTGTGTGTGTGTGTGTGTGTGTGTGACTGTGTGACTGTTGGAAGGTTGGAGGTAGGTGGTCTGTGCACTGATGCATACATACCGTATGCAAACACGAGAGTGCGTGTGGATGGTTGTATGTTTTGTGTGTAGTGTGTGTGAGTGTGTTTGAGGACCTTTTATATAGATGATGTTTTGTGTGTGTCTGTCTGTCCGTGTGTGTGTGTGTGTGTGGGCTTAGATATATTCAGTGATAAACAGAACCAGCTCACAGCCCTCAGCTGTAGTCCTAACAACAGCAGCCTCCAGGGCAGAAGAAAGAGAGAGAGAGAGAGAGAGAGAGAGAAGAATGAGAGAAATGAATAAAGTCGGATGAGCGAGAAAGGCGTGCACCAGGAGTGGAGATGGCTGCTGGTGAATCATTCAGAAGTGATTAAAATTCATGCTTCACATTTAAGGTAAAAGGAGCTGAAAAAGATGTTGAATATTTGATTTTGTGTGAAAACGGAGAGAGACAGCTTTTTGTGATCTGGGCTGCGTGCACACACAGATAAAGCTCTTCATTAGACCTCCCCATCTCTACTGCAGACATCTTTCAGCATGCCTGCAGAACCCACCTGAATGACAGCATTGTGTGTGTGTATTTGACCCTATGTGTAGGGTTACATAAGTGTGTGCCTTTGTGTAAGTGTGTGAGAACTGCACTCTCAGAGCTGAGTTTGTAGCATAGTATCCTGATGTCAAAGTAATAAGGGCAAAATATTGTGACTCTTAAAGTCTTTATTATTTTAACATGTGTAACAAGCTCACACATACAAACATTCATATACATGAACACAGACATACAAACAAACACACACATTCATGCTTACATACACATTCAGACATGCTTACACACACACACACACACACACACAGACACACAGACTGTTTATCAGTATTCCAGACTGCGTCAGCCGCTATAGGGGCCGTGCTGTTGGCTATAGCTTAGCACTAGCAACAGGTGCTTATGGTAGCAACACAGATTACAGGAAACAGAGCAGGTACGTCACCCCGGCAACAAACAAATCAAAACAAACACAGACACCGGGCACCTTAAACACAAACTCATGCTGGAGACTCAAAGTGACTGTAGTCCTGGTAACAGCTGGTCGTCAGTTGACTGTAGTCCTGGTAACAGATGATTGTCCGGTGACTAATCCTGGTAACAGCTAGGTGTCAGGTGACTGTTGTCCTGGTAACAGCTGGTCGTCAGGTGTCTGTAGTCCTGGTAACAGCTGGTTGTCAGCAGATTGTAGTCCTGGTAACAACTGATTGTCAGGTGACTAGTCCTGGTAACAACTGGTTGTCAGGTGACTGTAGTCCTCGTAACAACTGGTTGTCAGGTGACTGTAGTCCTGGTAACAACTGGTTGTCAGGTGACTGTAGTCCTGGTAACAGCTGGTTGTCAGGTGAAAGCTGGTCTTAGTCCCTGCTTTGTGTGTCTTTACCTCGGGACTGTTGCTGCATAGTCTGGAGCCCAGAATTAGAGGACTCACAGACACACACAGACACTTCCTCTTTCTCATACACACACAGACACACACACACAATTGAGGCTGTGAAGCTATGTCCTGGGCACACAGTCACAGAGGCCCTGGCACAGACACTGGCAGAACCCGTAGACCAGGCAGACGGTCAGGCTGGTGGGCACCAGGCTGACGCAGACGATGCCGAGCGTCACGCGCTGGATGACCAGCAGGTAGATGCCCAGCGGCAGCGAGCCGAAGTAGAAGCAGCCCAGCAGCCAGACCAGCACGCGCCGCACGTGGACGCACAGCCTGGACAGCGCGTCGTCCGGCTCCTGCTCCGCCCCGCCACCTGCCGAGCCCAGAGACGCCGAGTCCAGGCTGGATGAGGACGAGGAGTGCGTGGACAGTCCGTCGGCGTGGCGACTAGGGAGGCTGTCACGCTGCACCTCCAGGATGGTGATGACGAAGCAAGATGAGTCGTGTTGGTGTTCGTGGTCAGGGCTGCCCAGCGAGGCCAGGCCGTGGGGTGTGAGCAGGACCTCGCGCGGCTCCGAGCCGCAGGACGTGCGCGTGGGCCGGCGCTCCAGCCGGCCCATCAGGTTGGCGTCGTCGGGCAGCGCGTCCACTGAGAGCTGGCCCAGCGGCGTGGGGTGTCGGCAGAAGGGGCAGCTGACGCTCAGGCTGAGGCTCAGGCCGCCGGGGGAGGGGGCGAGCGCGCCGGACGCGCCCAGGTCCAGCATGCGGCGCAGGCAGCGGGCACACACGCGGTGTAGGCAGGCCAGCAGCTTGGGCCGGCGCCCGTGGCTGGAGTAGCGTTGGTAGCAGATCTTACACTCCAGCTCGTCCGGACTGCTGGGGGGACGCTCGTCTGGGTCACTCTCACCATCCCTCTCTCCATCTCTCTCTCCCTCTCTCTCCTCCATGTCTGTCGCTCCATCCGTCTCCTCTGTCTCCAGGTCTCTCCTCTCCTCCTCCTCTGCCTCCTCTCTCTCCTCTCGGTCCGTCTCCATGGCGCTCATCTGGGACTCATGGGGACAGACAGAGGCCCCTGATGGCAGCCGGAGGAGGGCCACAGCTGGCCCTGATGTGAAGAATATAATAGATATCAGCAGGACAGAGAGAGAATAGATATCAGCAGGACAGATAAAGAATAGATATCAGCAGGACAGAGGGAGAATAGATATCAGCAGGACAGAGGGAGATATCAGCAGGACAGAGGGAGGATAGATATGAGCAGGACAGAGAGAGAATAGATATCAGCAGGACAGAGAGATAATAGATATCAGCAGGACAGAGAAAGAATAGATATCAGCAGGACAGAGGGAGAATAGATATCAGCAGGACAGAGGGAGAATAGATATCAGCTGGACAGAGGGAGATATCAGCAGGACAGAGAGAGAATAGATATCAGCAGGACAGAGAAAGAATAGATATCAGCAGGACAGAGGGAGAATAGATATCAGCAGGACAAAGGGAGATATCAGCAGGACAGAGGGAGGATAGATATCAGCAGGACAGAGGGAGAATAGATATCAGCAGGACAGAGGGAGAATAGATATCAGCAGGACAGAGAGATAATAGATATCAGCAGGACAGAGGGAGAATAGATATCAATTATCTGTGCTTGGGTTTGACCAGAACCACCTGATCTGTCCAGAGGCATCAAGTGGACATCAGCATCAGTGTTAGAGCATTAAAAGGAGCATGACATTAAGTGTGTGTGTGTGGGGGGGAGGGGGGGCAGAGCACAGGTGTGTGTGTGTGGTCAAGTGACAGAGCACAGGTGTGTGTGTGTGGGGGGGGGGGGAGGGGGGGCAGAGCACAGGTGTGTGTGTGTGGTCAAGTGACAGAGCACAGGTGTGTGTGTGTGTGTGTGGTCAAGTGGCAGAGCACAGGGGTGTGTGTGTGTGTGGTCAAGTGGCAGAGCACAGGTGTGCGTGTGTGTGTGTGTGTGTGTGTGTGGTCAAGTGGCAGAGCACAGGTGTGCATGTGTGTGTGTGTGTGTGGTCAAGTGGCAGAGCACAGGTGTGTGTATGTCTGTGGTCAAGTGGCAGAGCACAGGTATGTGTGTGTATGTTTGGGTTTATCATGCCTGTCTGCTGAGGAGCCTATGTCAGAGCAGAGGTGTGTGTGGTTGTGTGTGTGTGTGTTTGGGGTTATCACGTCCGTCAGCTGGGGAGCCTGCGCAAGAGCAGAGGTGTGTGTGTTTGGTGTTATCCTTTCCAACTGACTACGCCAGTCACAGTGTGGTAGGACTGATAGTTCCTGAACTGTTATCCTTTCCAACTGACTACGCCAGTCACAGTGTGGTAGGACTGATAGTTCCTGAACTGTTATCCTTTCCAACTGACTACGCCAGTCACAGTGTGGTAGGACTGATAGTTCCTGAACTCCACAGAGCTCCAGTCAGGAGCCTCTAAAGGTTCTTTTGAAGAGCCCTGTGATGAAAGGTTATGGCTGTTAGCTTCTCATCTGGGCCTTTGAAGTGAGATGAGCTTTGAATTTAAAACAGTTCTCAGATTTTTAATGATCCCCGAAGAAACATTAAGAGTTCTTCATGTCTCCCCTGAAGAGTATTTTTTTTAGTTAGCTAAATAACACCTCCTTCACACAGACTCCTTCCATGCAAAAAAGGATTTTTACACAGACAAATGCAACAAATGGTTCTTAAAGGATCTTGGACTTTTGGGTTCTTCAGAAGTAGAGCCACTAGCCGATTCTCTGATAGAACAGTGGCTCTGAAGTGTGCGTGCGTGCGTGTGTCCGTGCGTGCGTGTGTGTGTGTGTGTGTGTGTGCAGCTGTGCCTCCAATGGCTGTGTAGTACACACGTGTGTGTTTAAAGTGTGCATGTATTATTGATGCCCATGCATATCTCTATGCCCGCGCCCATGTGTGGCACTGAGAATAGCAGCTCCAGGCCCATGGGCATGAATTAAACATGCTTACAAATGCAGGCTGCAGTGGCCCACGCATGGGCATCAGCTCAGCAGTGCGTCTGAATGGACCAGCATGGGCATCAGCTCAGTAGTGCGTCTGAATGGACCAGCATGGGCATCATGGGCATCCGCTCAGCAGTGCGTCTGAATGGACCAGCATGGGCATCAGCTCAGCAGTCCGTCAGAATGGACCAGTAGCACCAAGCTCCATGTGCTGTCACAACGCCCTAGGACCGCTGCTCCTACGCCAGTACACCTCCATGTGTGTGTGACTGACCTGAGGTTGCACATGGTTGTGTGTGTAGTTTAAGTACATATACTCTTTTGATCCTGTGAGGGAAATTTGGTCTCTGCATTTATCCCAATCCGTGAATTAGTGAAAACACACTCAGCACACAGTGAACACACAGTGAGGTGAAGCACACACTAATCTCGACGCAGTGAGCTACCTGCTACAACAGCCTGCAACAGCGGCACTCGTGAGAGCAGTGAGGGGTTAGGTGCCTTGCTCAAGGGCACTTCAGCCGTGCCTACTGGTCGGGGTTTAACCGGCAACCCTCCGGTTACAAGTCCGAAGCGCTAACCAGTAGGCCACGGCTGCCCCAGTTAAGTGTGTTGAAGTTAGGGATGTAAGGATCTGGATCACTGGCTAACCAGACACGATTAAATGAGAAACACTGCACCGATAGACACTGTGGGCCAGATGTACTTAACGCTTTGGCATATTTGTTTTGCAACGTGCGTGTAAAATCATTGTGAGGTATGTACAAACTAGCTGCAATGTTGTAAAAGCGTAAACTGCCTGTCACGGGAGCTGAAAGTGGCAGATTACGATTGTAATGTCATGCATATGCATTCATGGGAGGATCCAGGGGAAAGTGGGAGTTTAGCGTAAAAAGATGGGAGGGGAAGAGTAAAGAGCGCCTAATTATGTATTCCGCGGTATGTACAAAGACTGCTCCTGAAAGCGCACGTCTATTCTGTGCCTAAATACTTCCGCCTTGTAAAAGCAGGTGTTAATCCAAATTGCAGTTCAATGCGTCAGTAAGAGAACCTTTCAAAGACAACAGAATCGCTATTTAGAGTACCAGTTTTGTAAGTCCTTGTACTATCAAAAGCAACATTAACTTTCGTTGGCCTTTCGAATGTCTTACTTTTACTTTCACGTCATTCACTTAAACTTTCCTACTTGCTAGATTTGACCAATCTTCCATAGCCTATATGCACAAGTAGTCATTATCTCTCTGCTTGTTGACATCTTATCATGTATGGTATAATTTCATGATCGCTAAACGTTTGATTCTTTTTAATGTTGTCATCAGTTAACTTCATTCAACTGCGCTTATGTAGGCTCTGCCGTTCAGTTGTGGACGTTCGTAAATTGCGTTTATGGGCGGAGAAGGGCAGAGAAAGGCGCAGTTTACACTAAGGATTGAACGATTGATAAATACGACGGAAACTTGGGTCTGACAGCGTTCACAATCTGCGCTTTGTCCTTGACGCTGATAACGCTACGTTTGGCCCTGTGTGTGTGTGTGTGTGTGTCTGTCTGTGTACATGGATGTGTGTGTTTTGTCTGATCAACACACACACACACACACACACACACACACACACATAAACACACACACATGGAGGGAGGTGATGTCTAAACTGTATGCCTCCAGCTGTTTGCTGTCTTTGTCTCTCTCGGCTGCTGACCTCATGTCTGTGAATGTGAGTTCTGTTCCAAACAAACCGCTTCTGGACCTCAAATTCGCCTGCAGCGCTGTGTGTGTGTGTGTGTGTGTGTGTGTGTCCTGAAAGCAGTGGTGAGTGCTGTTGACCTGAGGAAGTGAGAGCTTAGTAAAGGTTTTGGCTTTCAGTGGACAGAATAAGTGCGTGTTTGCACTGTGTTGATACATGGGACCATGCGGGAGATGTGTGTGTGTGTGTGTGTGTGTGTGTGTGTGTGTGTGTGTGAGAGAGAGATGTCCAGTGTCTTGTGATGACGAGAGGCAGCAGCAGAAGTGTTTTGGTGTGAGAGATGTCCAGTGTGGTGTGAGGAGAGGCAGCAGCAGAAGTGTGTGTGTGTGTGTGTGTGTGTGTGTGTATGTGTGTGTGTGTGTGTGTGTGAGAGATGTCCAGTGTCTTGTGATGACGAGAGGCAGCAGCAGAAGTGTTTTGGTGTGAGAGATGTACAGTGTGATGTGAGGAGAGGCAGCAGCAGAAATGTCTGTGTGTGTGTGTGTGTGTGTGTGTGTGTGTGTGTGTGTGTGTGTAAAACCTGTTGTGGAGAGACCTGCTGCTGTGGCCATTAGACAGCTGACAGAGACACAACCTCCCATACACACACACACACACACACACACACACACACACACACACACACACAGGCACAACCTCCCATACACACTCAACCTCACACACACACTCTCTCTCACCATACACATATACATTTGTGTTGTCTGTGACATCACACAGCTGTGACACACACACACAGACACAACCTCCCATACACGCTCAACCTCACACACACACACACACACACACACACACACATCAAGCACATCAAACACTCCAGGCACCTGCTCGCTGCCGAGGCAACCAGCTAACAACAGGAAAAAATCTTGTGTGTGTGTGTGTGTGTGTGTGTGAGTGTGTGTGTGTGTGTGTGTGTGTGTGTGTGTGTGAGCGTGCGAGCGCATGTTCTCTGTCATTGTCTACCCCAGCACATATTCTGAGAGTAAGTTGAATTTTCTGGTGAGGTGAAGCAACTACACACACACACACACACTCACACACACACACACTCACATACACACATTCCCACAGGAGGAAGTCACCTTTCTCCTCCCATTTCTTTGCTCTCCAATGCCCTAGAGTGTCACTGGAACAAACACACACACACACACACACACACACACACCACAGACACACACACACACACACACACACACACACACACACACACACACACACACACACACAAACACAAACACACACACATCTCTCTCAAGGTGCAGCTCTCCTCTCTCCTCTGGAAATGCCCTCCATCTCCAGCAGCCTCCATCTCTTTATTTACTCTGACCTCTACTTGCTCCCTCCATCTTTACCTCCTCTCTCTCTCTCTCCATCTCTCTCCCTCTCTCTCTCTCTCCCTCCCTCTTTCTCCATCTTTCCCTCTCTCTCTCTCTCTCTCTCTCTCTCCCTCCCTCCCTCTCTCTCCATCTCTCTCCCTCTTTCTCTCCATCTCTCTCTCTATCTCTCTCTCTCTCCCTTCTCTATTCTGTGTTCTCTCATGCCCAGTCATCCCCCCCTGTGTTATGCGGTTTAGCCATCTCTCTCTCTAGTCTACACCACCTGCTGCAGCCCTGCTGCAAACACACACACACACACACACACACACACACACACACACACACACACACACACACACGTGCAGGAGGGGAAAGCAAATGGAACACTTATGATTATTTAATATCTCATCTTTCTCTGCAGCAAGAGGGGAGGGGCTTCACACAGCACTAAAGAGTCAACAGATGACACCTGTTACACACACACACACACACACAAACAGAGACCAACAAGATGTAAATACTCATAACCATCATTTGCACACAGAGACAGGGGACTCTCTGTCACAAACAAGACCCATACACATACACTCACATACACACGCATGCACAAGACCCATACACACACACACACACAAAACTCATACTCATACACACACTCACTCACACATACACAAGCACAAGCTCTGTCAAGCACACAGACTCCTGTTATGCTTACAGAAGCACATGATATGCGCACACACACACACACACACACACACACACACACAGAGACACAGAGAGAGAGCGCTGTGGTGCTAGTGATGCTCACCTTGTGGCTGTGTGTGTGTCGGCGCTGTGGTGGTCAGGCGCTCTCCCGGCTCTCCCTACCCTGCATGCCCAGAGAAGCGGCGTGGTCCATCAGCCAATCCCACAGCAGCAGTGCTCACAGAGGTGTCCTCTCAGGAGACGCCGGACGCCTGGACCCACATCCTCTATCGCTCCCTCACACCCTCTCTATCAGTCCTTTTCTCCGTCTCTCCCTCTCTCTCTTTCTCTTTCTCTCTCTCTCTCTCTCTCTCTCGTCTAAGTGTCCTCACTGGTACGGTATGATAGATCTGCCATGCTGGAACTCCTGGAACTGCTCTGTGTGTGTGTGTGTGTGTGTGTGTGTGTGTGTGTGTCAGAGCGTCTGAGAGATCACACACACAGGCACAGTTCTCTCCTCTCCTCCTCACAGTCAGACTCACACTGCTCTGCTGCTCTGATCCCTCCTCCTCTAACACTGCCTCTCTCACACACACTCTATCCCCCTCTCTTTCACACACACTATCACCCTCTCTCTCACACGCACTCTCCCCCTCTCTCTCCCCCTCACACTCTGTCTCCCTCTCGCTCTCACTCACACACACACACACACACGCACACACACACTCTCTTCCTCTCTCTCACACACACACACTCTCTCTCCCTCTCTCACACACACACTCTCCCTCACACACATTCTCTCTCCCTCTATCTCTCTCACACACTCTACCTACCTCTTTCGCACACACATTCTCTTTCTTTCCCTCTCTTCCTTTCTCTCTGTCCCACTCTCTCTCTCTCTCTCTTTCTCTCTCTCTCTCTCTCTCTCTCTCTCTCTCTCTCTATCTCTCTCTCCCTCTCTCTCAGATGTATAAGCAGGAGGCGTATGGCAGTGTGAGTGGTCTGGGTCTAATACTCTCTCTCCCTCCCTCCCTCCCTCTCTCTCTCTCTCTCTCTCTCTCTCTCTCTCTCTCTCTCTCTCTCTCTCTCTCTCAGGTGTATAAGCGGGAGGCGTTGGGCAGTGTGAGCGGTCTCGGCCGGCGTCTGGTGGAGCAAGAGGAGGCGTTTGCTGGTCAGGCCGAGAGCTTCCTAAGGGAGCGCCAGCACCTGGCACATCTTCTCAGGGACAAGCAAGAGGCACTGGACGGAGCTTTGCAGCAGAAGAGGTGTGTGTGTGTGTGTGTGTGTGTGTGTGTGTGTGTGTGTGTGTGTGTGTGTATGTAGCTGCTCAGGGACAAGCAGGAGACTCTGGATGGAGTGCTGCAGCAGAAGAGCTCTGTGTGTGTGTGTGTGTGTGTGTCTACAGAGCAGCACAGTGCAGTACAGCACCAAGGCAATGCGCCCTGCCTGTCGCCACGGCAGCCAATAACACAGTGGAGCAGGAGGTAGTGGAGGAGGAGGAGGAGGAGGAGGAGGAGGAGGAGGAGGAGGAGCCCCATGGTACTGCATCGTCTCTCCTTTACCACTCCGCTTCATCCACCCATCTCTCTCTCTCCATCTCTATCTTTCTCTCTCCATCTACCCCCCTCTCTCGCTCTCTCTCTCTTTCTCTCTCCCTCCCTCTCTCTCTCTCCAATTTCAGTTAAATTCAAGAAATTTATTGGCATGAACAATTCAGTGACATTATTGCCAAAGCTCAATTACATACACACAGAGATGGACAAATATGTTATAGGAAAATTAGTAAGACGATAATAAAAAGCATCAAACTGCAATTCCAATAATAATAACAAACATACAACATTGGGTTACACTTTACTTGACTGTATTGACATAAGAGTGACATGACACTGTCCTGAACACTTCTGTTATGAAGTGACATTCGGTTTTTGTCATAACAAGTTAGGATTAGGGTTAGGTTTAGGACTAAGGTTAGAGTTAGGGTTAGGTTTAGGGTTAGAGTTAGAGTTAGAGGTTATGCCGATACTAGTGTTAATTTCGTCAGACGAGACGAGAGGAAAAATGTTCGTCAACAACCTTTTTTTCCATGACTAAGACGAGACGATGGCGAGACTGCACTAATGTCCTGAAACACTGACTAAGACTATCTTGCATTAATAATGCAAGATGCATTATTGTTGACGAAAAAAGACGAGACTAAAGATAAGATAAAATTTCTCTTCCATTTTCGTCTACAAAATGAGAAGACAGAATAGCTGTTACCTTTTCAAAATATTCCGAATGAGTTCATGGTTCATACGCAGCAGCTTTCCTGTAGGCTAGTCTACGTGCTGTTGCTGCAACCCTGTGGCTGCAGCAGGAAACTACATGGAACAAGAACACCGGAGATTTCTGCCAGAGTTAGGCTTTATGCCACAATGCTACATACCCAGAAGTTGAAGCTTCTCTCATACAAATTAACATCCCCCAGAATGTCCATACGAAAATGTTCTGCAAGTAATATCAACTATTTAACTGGCTACACTGATGATGCAGAGTTTGCTAGCAAGTAAGCTAATATGGAAAGTTTGCTAGCAAGTTAGCTAAGATTGAGAGTTTGTGTTGCGTGTGGGCACATATCGCCATCTAGCGTGGCGGAGTAAAACATTCATACTTGGGTCCAAGACAGTGTTTCTCAAACTTTTTTTAGATGAAGGACCACTTAACTAATCAATAAAAAAGAAACGCATGGACCACCTAGCTAAAAAAAAAAATAGACCTAGCAGTATATTAGCCTACACAATACTCACTGAACCACCTTGCTTATTGTCTGCACTTTGTTTAATTGTGTCAGAGGATTCATATGATTTAAACTGGCATATCTGACATAGACAGTGTTGTAGAACAGTTTGAATTTACATACAAGTTGGTTCAATATCGCAAACAACTCATCTATATTATATTTTACCACGTCTGCTCGTGGACCACTTGGGATAGCTTGCGGACCACACTTTGTGAAACACTGGTCTATGAAGATCATGACAGTGGTCCAGTCAAATCTTTTACTGTCTATGGCCAAATCCCAGCCGAGCTATAACTGTAGCTCGACTTACCTGTGCATGTACTGACTGACAAACAAATCAGAATGAGTAATTATAACAGTCGAGTAGCCCTGTGGAAACTGGCGCCTTAATGCAGGGGCTTACCTGGGCTGAAGCCCAGGGGCCTCGACCAATGAGGGGCCTCCTAATAATAATAATAATGAATCAATAATAAATATAGCCGCAAGCGGCAATGGCGGGCCCGAGCACCTGCGGGCCGCAAGCCGTGACATGTCGGAATCCAACAAAGCACCGACGTGGTGCGTTTGTGAAATGTACATATTTGATGCGTGTGCTATTTGTTTTTGTATTTGATTTTCTGCCACATGTACTTGCTTGGCCAGGTGGGGGCGCAATGCAAGGCAGGCCCATTGGGTGTCATCATAATATATATTAACCTGAGAAATTTCAGACCATTCATTTTAAGCAAAGAACATTTCTGATACACTTTTTGGTTGGCCAGATGGTGGCGCTATGTTAGGCATGGAAATTACACATGTGAATATCATCACAATAATGATATCCAAATTTTTTGTAAACGTTCAGATCAATCAGTTAAGGCATTGTCCATTTTCTGGCACATTTCCTGCTTGACCAGGTGGTGGCGCTATGCCAGGCAGGCCCATTGGGTGTCTGGATATCATCATAATCATGATATCTATTAACCTGAAAAGTTTCAGAACATTTATTCAAAGCATAGAGCATTTCTGGCACATTTCCTACTTGGCCAGAAGGTGGCGCTATGCTAGGCCTGTGAATTACGCATGTGAATATCATCACAATAATGATATCCGATATTTTATAAAGTTTCAGATCAATCACTTAAGGCATTGTCCATTTCTGGCACATTTCCTGCTTGGCCAGGTGGTGGCGCTATGCCAGGCAGGCCCATTGGGTGTCTGGATATCATCATAATCATGATATCTATTAACCTGAGAAGTTTCAGACCATTCATTCAATGCACTGTGATTTATGACACATTTTCTGTTTATGTGGTGAGATATTAAAATCATATCAAATATATTACAACATCCCAAAATCCATTCACAATTTAACATCAGCGACATCTTGGCATAATGTTTGCCAAATTTCAAATGAATCTGACAAAACGTCTAGGAGGAGTATGTTCAAATTGATCATGTGACATCAGGATAATTGTCATTCTTTCTGTTGCCAGTTGGTGGCGCTATGCCAAACATGCATTATGGGCATGTGAATGTTATCATTAACATGGTCTTCAATGACCTGTGAAATTTAAAACATTTCAAGCCATGCATGGTGAATTATGACACATTTATTGTTTGTGTGGAACGGTATTACTATATGCCAACCACAAGTCACAGTGACATAAGGGGGCGCTAGCGAGTCTCTGGGCCATACCCGGGGCCAAGCTTTTTTACCTAGCTGCTTTGTGTGACACCTGATGTGTGTGCCAAATTTCAAGACTTTTCGATTAAGTTAACCACCTCAAAATATTTGCCAACCACGGGATCAGTCACCTAAGGGGGCGCTAGCGAGTCCCTGGGCCATGCCCAGGGTCAAGCTCTTGTACCTAACTGCGATGCGTGACACCTGACGTGTGTGCCAAATTTCAAGAGTTTTCGACCATGTTAACCACCTCAAAAACAGGAAAGCAAAAAAGTGGAATAACAATAATAAATATAGCCGCAAGCGGCAATGGCGGGCCCGAGCACCTGCGGGCCGCAACCCGTTACATTTCAGAATCTAACAAAGCACCGACGTGGTGCATGTGTAAAATTTACATATTTGATGTGTGTGCTATTTGTTTTTCCATGGTTTTTTTTGGCACATTTACTTGCTTGGCCAGGTGGGGGCACAATGCAAGGCAGGCTCATTGTGTGTCATAATCATAATATTAACCTGAGAAATTTCAGATTATTCATTTTAAGCAAAGAACATTTCTGATACACTTTTTGGCCAGATGGTGGCGCTATATTAGGCATGTGAATTACACATGTGAATATAATCACAATAATGATATCCAATGTTTTATTAAGTTTCAGATCGATCACTTAAGGCATTGTCCATTTCTGGCACATTTCCTACTTGGCCAGGTGGTGGCGCTATGCCAGGCAGGCCCATTGGGTGTCTGGATATCAACATAATTATAATATCTATTAACCTGAGAAGTTTCAGACCATTCATTCAAAGCATAGAGCATTTCTGGCATATTTCCTGTTTGGCCAGATGGTGGCGCTATGCTAGGCATGTGAAATATATGTGTGAATATCATCACAATAATGATATCCAATATTTTATAAAGTTTGAGATCAATTACTTAAGGCATTGTCCATTTCTGGCACATTTCCTACTTGGCCAGGTGGTGGCGCTGTGCCAGGCAGGCCCATTGGGTGTCTGGATATCAACATAATCGTAATATCTATTAACCTGAGAAGTTTCAACCCATTCATTCAATGCACTGTGACTTTATGACACATTTCCTTTTTATATGGTGAATTATTAAAATCTTGACATATTACAACATATCAAAAATCCCTTCACAATTTAACATCAGCAACATCTTGGCATAATATTTGTCAAATTTTACATGAATCTGACAAACCGTCTAGGAGGAGTATGTTAAAATTGATCATGTCCACAACGCACAAAATCTCAATTACCTCACTTCCTGTGGGCGTGGCTAATGGCATGTTAATACAAAAGTTGATTGTTTTTGGGAGTTACATACACCCACCAAATTTGGTGTGTGTATCTAAAACTATATGCCAACCACAAGTCACAGTGACATAAGGGGGCGCTATGGAGTTTCTGGGCCAAGCCCAGTGCCAAGGCTTTTCCCCTGTGTATTCATGGTACCTCTTGACGTGTGTGCCAAATTTCATGCGTTTTCACTGATGGGAAGCACCTCTTTTAGCATCACAATTCATCACATTTTAGTCCGCACAAAATCCCAAATACCTCACTTCCTGTTGGGCGTGGCTAATGCATTGTACATACAAAAGTTGTTCATCTTGGGGAGACACCTACCAAATTTGATGTGTCTAGCTGAAAGTATGTGCCAACCACTGCATCAATCACCTAAGGGGGCGCTACTGAGTCCCTGGGTCACGCCCGGGGCCAAGCTCTTGTACCTAACTGCTTTGCGTGACACCTGATTTCAAGACTTTTCACCCATGTTAACCACCTCAAAAAAGGAAAACGCTCTGAGACAAAGTTAAAATACTCGTAATAATAATAATAATCCTTACAAAAACAATAGGGCTTTGTCTTCTCTTCTGAAGTGTAACAAAATGTAACAAAACTTAATAAATCCCAAAGTAGAGGAGCTACAGGAGAGGCTGAAACTGACTGACAAATTTACAAACTCTAGAGATAACGTGGGTTGGATTGAAGCAACGATAAACGAATGACGTGGATTCCTGTAACTGTCCATGAAAACAGAAGGCATAGCAGGTAAATATCGTAGCAAATAGCCTGGCAATGAAACGGCTTTAAAAACATGTAGGCCTATTTCACTTGTCTCTCTGGAGTGAATGCAGAACATGGGCTGTTGCGCAAAGAAATGAATTAGTGATCTGCATCTCCGTTCACCAAAAGCTAACTTTGTGCTAACCCATATTCGCACAAATAATATCCTATGTTATGTTTTATGATTGTTAACGTGAGATATGTCTCCATGTTGGGAAGTGTAGTGATAATGCATAAGGTAGCCAATGTTCACGTCACATGAGCCAACTGCTTGTTCTGTAGGCTAAAAGTATTTCTGTCCCTCCCAATCTGTGTTAGAATGGTGTGTTAAGTAGACAGAATTTCAAAAAACCTCCTGGGGAACCCCCCGACACGACAAACACATGCACTTTTGAAAAGCTTGAAACGTCCATATGTGTAACCCATCTTTTAACTTAGCCTATAGTGTTGTAAAAGTTCAACGCTGTTGTTTTCGTGCAGTAGGCTAACCGTTTTGATAAGCGATGTCATGGGTAGGCTGACGTGATTAAGGGCTTTCTGTTTCTGTTTATGTAAATGTTTTACATAGGCTCAATAATGATAGGCTACACTGCATGTTAGGCTATATCAACCAAAAGCGCACATCGGGTATCATAATTAGTATTTGCGGTTTGGGGGGGGGGGGGGGGGGGGGGCCTTAAAAACATATAGCCCAGGGGCCTCAGGTGGTATTAAGGCGCCCCTGCCTGTGGACACACAATATTGTTAGAAAATTGAGATGTGTGAAACACTATTTGACTGAAATGGTAATCAGAAATAATTTGTTATAAAAAAAGACTAAAATGTTTTGACTAAAACTGACTAAGACTAAGATAGCTTTAGTTTTCTTTTGACTAAAACTAGACTAAAATGACGAGACTTTTAGTTGACTAAAACTTGACTAACAAAAATGATATTTGAATGACTAAATATGACAAAGACTAAAAAGGACATTTCGTCACAAGACTAAGACTAAGACTAAATTAAAAATAGGTGACAAAATTAACACTAGCCGATACTGTCAAGTAAAGTGTTAACCAACATTGTTGGTAGTTATGGTCTTACTGGATGTCCTCAGGTTATGGCAAGCTGCTACAGATGTGCAGTTGTGGCCAAGTCCTTGTTCTCTGAGCATGTACAGCACTTGTGCCTCATTTGTATACATTTGAAACTCAGGGAAGATTGAATTGAATTTCATGAATGAAAAAATTCAGACTTCCTGCTTGCCCATCTCAACAACATGCTAGCCCATCACTACACATCCAGCACCACACAGTAGCTATGCTAGCCCATCTCTACACATCCAGCACCACTCAGTAGCTATGCTGGCCCATCTCGACAACATATGCTACGACATGGCTACTAATGCCCTGCAGCTATGCAGAGCTAACACAATACCATGCATATGCATCCATTCATCTTCTGCCTCTTCTCTACAGATCCCTCTGCTCTTTTATATAGAGAACCCTCTGATATTTTATATAGAGAACCCTCTGGTCTTTTATATAGAGAACCCTCTGGTCTTTTCTATAGAGAACCCCCTGGTCTTTTATATAGAGAAGCCTCTGGTCTTTTCTATAGAGATCCCTCTGGTCTTTTCTATAGAGAACCCTCTGGTGTTTTCTATAGAGATCCCTCTGGTCTTGTCTATAGAGAACCCTCTAGTGTTTTCTATAGAGATCCCTCTGGTCTTTTCTATAGAGAACCCTCTGGTCTTTTCTATAGAGAACCCTCTGGTCTTTTCTATAGAGAACCCCCTGGTCTTTTCTATACAGATCCCCCGGTTATTTTCTATAGATAACCCCCTGGTCTTTTATATAGAGAACCCTCTGGTCTTTTCTATAGAGATCCCTCTGGTGTTTTCTATAGAGATCCCTCTGGTCTTTTCTATAGAGAACCCTCTGGTGTTTTCTATAGAGATCCCTCTGGTATTTCTGCTCCTATCTGTTGTTCTTTATTTTTTCAACTATTTTTTTTCTGACTCATCCTTGTGGAGATGAAGTCCGTCATAGAACTCTCATGGGGCGATGGAGGGGTGATGAGCTATATGGACATTTGGCAGGGCAGAGCAGCTTCTGGTTAACTCTGCACTGATGTCATGGATGATGTGGAGTGGGAAGTCCTAGCGTGGAAGCGGGGGAGAAATTACGATGCAGGACTCTGGGAAGTCCATGCGGCCTTTTTCACCTTCTTTATTGCTTCTGCAGTCCACTGGCGGGCAGCTGTGGCCTACTGGTTAGCGCTTCGGACTTGTAACTGGAGGGTTGCCAGGTTCGAACCCCGACCAGTAGGCACGGCTGAAGTGCCCTTGAGCAAGGCACCAAACCCCTCACTGCTCCCCGAGCGCCGCTGCGCCGGGATTAGTGTGTGATTCACCTCACTGTGTGTTCACTGTGTGCTGAGTGTGTTTCACTAATACACAGATTTGGATAAATGCAGAGACCAAATTTCCCTCACGGGATCAAAAAAACTATATATCAGGGCTCTACACTAACATTTTTTTTCAAGAGCACTTGTGCGCCCAAGTTAAAAAATGTAGGAGCACAGACAAAAATTTGGGCGCACAGTCAGTTCTGTTCTTAACTTACACATAATCTAACATTATACTGCAGCTAACAGTTAAACATGCCAGTGCACCAATTGCTAATATTAAGAATGACTGACAACATTTAGCCTAGTGTTGGGCGGTATACCAGTTCACACCGTATACCGGTGTATATTTTCGTTATGATATGAATTTTTAATATACCGCCATACCGGTGTATTTGATTACACAACGTTTGGAACGCTGCGCCGCGCGACAGTGTTTCAGACGGGACTTTTTTCACACGCACGCTTAGTGCCACTGCGAGGCATAGTGAGGGTAAACACAAAACACCTTACGTTTTTCCCCTGACGTATGACCCTTAAGGCTTAATTTCTCCTTAGGTAAGGGGTTTATTTAAGGGTGTTGCACAGAAATAATACCTTAAATTGTTTTTTAGTTAAGGAAAAATGTTTTTTTACCGTCGCGAAAATTCTATTGAGATTGTTCAACAGCTGTAGCTGGCTAGTAGGTGATGTCGTTAGTTAGCAACCCACCGAACACAGTAAAGTTTAATGATCTTATCATTCATCTCACCTTAAGAATATTCGCTGAAATTATCCAGGTAGCAAGTAAAGCGTGTTATAGACATGCACTGAGCAATACTAGCTGGCTAGTTAGAAATGATCCTGACTGTCATCAGTGCACCAAAACGAACTTTTTTGTTAATGTTTTTCCTAGCGAACCGAACCGAAGCTCATGGCAGGCTAACAAGACCATAGACAAGACATCCACATCCACATGAAGTTAACGTTAGCCTACCACTAACGTCATGTAAACCACACAATAACATTTCTGATTCCTGCCTATTTGACAGAGTAAGCATATTAACAGAGAGTTTTTATTTTAAATTGTATCATTTTCAAAAAAGTATAATTATTGCAGTACACTACTAGTAGTTGCACTACTTTTTGTATTGGTTTTATACAAGATGTCTAGATTCTTCATTAGAATCATGAGTGGCTCTTTGTAAACAGCATCATTTTCTGGGGCCATGCAAAACTGCATTTCCACTAGTGTGGAGTTATTCTACATCATGACAGTAAAATAGACCATCCTTAGTCAATGTACTGCAGCAATTCCTCTCTCAACCTGTAGAAAATGCTGTGAACATCTGATTATGCATGGTAAAAAAATACCGTTATATACCGTGAAACCGTAATAATTTTGAAAAATACCGTGATATACATTTTTGGTCATACCGCCCAGCACTAATTTAGGCTACAGGAAACAGGATTTTAAAGATCAGTGCCTACTTTATTTTCTATTGTTCTATTGAATTCGGTGGATAGAAGAACTAATTTCTTCAATCTTTGCATCTTGGCTGGCTAGTCTAACTTTCTGCTTTTTCTGCGCGCTCTTGGATTTGAAAGAAGCGACTACTAGCGAGTCACAACGCGAAACTGCTAACGTTGATGGGAGGTGTAGTTTTCATGCTGCATTCGCGACGTGATTCTATGGTTTGCAACAGTAATGTTTCTCGATGTTGCGGTGTATTTTGTAGACAAACATTGACATGGTTAGAAGTCATTCGCACCAGTGTGCCTAAATATATTTTTGCACTCGCACGGCATCATTTTTACTCGCATGTGCAAGTGAAATGGGCGCACTGTAGAGCCCTGTATATACTTATATACTTATACATTTGTCCCAGTGTATTACTGTTGGGTTTCTCAAGAGTGTCCTGAGTTAGGAGACGGAGGGCCTCGTTGGTGTTGTTGCAACGTTTGGTTGTGCAGGGAAGAGTTTTTCAGAGTTCAGGAACTTCCCATTTGAGTCTATGAGGAGCACAGCCTGTGATTCTGATGTTGTGGTGCTCTGTGAGGCAGACAGTGATTCTGTGGATGTGGAGGAGTGGAGGGAGGTTTCAGTGTGTGATTGTGTTTCAGTGGTGTTAGTTGTTGGTGTTAGATGTTAAAGTATGTGTGCTGTGTTTGTTTAGCCTGAGGATAACCATACAAACTTGGGCACTAGCCTGGGAAAACCCAGACCTTCACAATTGTACAATTGGGAGTGGGCCTTCTGTGTTGTTCATCTTCTCTGCCTCTTTTAGAGTCCCAGTATTCATGGTGCTGTTGAGTGGTAGGCAGAGTCCCAGTATTCATGGTGCTGTTGAGTGGTAGGCAGAGTCCCAGTATTCATGGTGCTGTTGAGTGGTAGGCAGAGATGCACCGCCTGTGGCTCAGGACGAGTGAGTGTGTGTGTGTGTGTGTGTACGTGTGTGTGCCTTTATCTGCGTCTGTGTGATGTCTGATCCTGTTGCTAGGCACCTGGGTTGTTGTGAATGCCTTGGCTGTGGCCCGAAGGAACCAGGTGTGTGTGTGTGCAGTGAATGTATATCTTCTGTGAATCTTCTGCTCTGCCCTCTAGCTGACAGGTGCAAATGGTATTATTGATATGTGTGTGTGCAGGGGGAGGGGGACCCTGTGTGTGTTTGCCTCCTCCTGCTCAATGACTGTAAAAACACATGGGCAGCATGCGCTGAAGGGATCTGCAGGCTAGTGTGTCCCACCTGCTCTGGGTCCAAAACGCACTAACTGGTGTGTCCCACCTGCTCTGGGTCCAAAACGCACTAACTGGTGTATCCCACCTGCTCTGGGTCCAAAACGCACTAACTGCACAGACTGTGGCTCCAGTTCTGCCAACTGGACTGGATTTCTTCAGGGTGTACATGCATGATGCCATGGTGTCCATGTGCTTTACAGTCACTGGCTCTGTTGCTCTGAGATGCTGCTGACCTCTAGTGGACAAGATGAGTGTGTGTGTGTGTGATGATTTTGACATGTGTGTGTGTGTGGAGTGTGTGTGATGAGGAAGTGATGGTTCGCTTGGCTCAAATGAGGAGTGTGGGTTTTTTAATCTCCTATTTTATATCTCCTCTCCTCCTCCTCTCCTCTCTGTCCTCCTCTCCTGGTCTCTGTAGGGAGGTGGAGTTTGAGCTGGAGGCAGTGTGGGAGTCCGTCTCCAGAGAAAGCCAGCGTATCCGTGACGCCGCGCTGGAGTCTCCTGCATCAGGGATGCTGGTTGCCCTGAGCGACGGCCTCCCTGCTGACTGGACCCCTCCTGGAGGGTCGCCCCGAGGCCACCTGCACAGCCCCCTCCCCCTGGCAGAGTCAGCAAAGCGCCCCCTAGAGGCCAGTCCACTAAACCCACTGGAGTTCTATTCCTGACTACTGTCTCCGTGTGTGTTTGAGGAGGCCACTGCAACACACACACACACACACACACACATATGCACACACTCACACACACACGTGCACACACTCACACACACACACACACACACGTGCACACACACACACACGTGCACACACGTACTCACACACACACACACACACACACACACACACACACATACACATACACATACAAATACACACACACACAAATCCTGTAATTTGTGGACCCAGACTCTTGAAGGCCAGACTCTTAAAGGCCATTCAGACTTCTCTGACCTATCCTCCAAGGAGCTTCTTTAGATCATGTGACCAAAAAGCAGAACGTTGTTCCTCCCATATCACTATGGATACCTCTCATAGGTTACTGGTGCTGTTCAGCAGACATGCTACTCGTGGATGTCCAATCAGAAGATTCGTCTCTCTGCCACTCAGAGGGCTGTTATAACACTTAATTTTAGCCTTAAGCACTGTTCTTAATGTTTTTAATGTTTTTAGAATGTGTGTGTTACCAGAAAAGCCATATGTTTCATGTATATTTGTGTGTGTGACTGTGTGTGTGTGTGTGTGTGAGAGGTGCCTGCATTCCAGACATGTGCATAAGAGGTGCGTGCCCTACATCATGTATGTGTGTGTGTGTGTGTGTGTGTGTGTGTGTGAGAGAGTGTCTCTGTGTCTGTGTGTATGTGCAGTATAAGGTGCATTAGACTTGGATTTGCTGTCATAATAGCACACACAGGTTAAGTTTGTGCTCTAAATCTACACAGTCATCCTTACATAGAACTTAACATTCAGCTTTACTCTCATCATCTTTATTTTCACTTCTATAGCATTGCAGTCATCCTTACATAGATCTGTTTCATTAGCTCTGGATTCCCCTTGATCACTTGATGAACCCCTATGCATAACAGCATCACAGCAGCTATGCGATAGGGCCTGCCACGCTCCTCCTGCTGCTGCTCTGCCCAGAGCCCAGGTGCCTTATGGGAATCCTACCTGCTGCTTCCAGTGCTGTATGCTCGGGTGACCCAGAGGATACTACACCAAACACTAGCATGGGACGGCGCTGTTTTACACTACGCACAGAACCAAACTCTAGCATGGGACAGCGCTGCTCTGGTAAACACAGAACCAAACTCTAGCATGGGACAGCGCTGCTCTGGTAAACACAGAACCAAACTCTAGCATGGGACAGCGCTGCTCTGGTAAACACATAACCAAACACTAGCATGGGACAACGCTGTTATACGCTACACACAGAACCAAACACTAGCATGGGACAGCGCTGCTATACACTACACACAGAACCAAACACTAGCATGGGACAGCGCTGCTATATACGCTACACACAGAACCAAACACTAGCATGGGACAGCGCTGTTATACGCTACACACAGAAACAAACACTAGCATGGGACAGCGCTGTTATACGGGCAGAGGTACAGCGCTAATGATGCACAGCTCATTTCTATTTAGTCACGGACTTGCACATGCACTTGAGTGCTCACTGATTTTGTACCAGAGAAACACATAAAATACATGTGCTGTGTGTGTTAGACGAGAGTGTGTGTTAGAAGAGAGTGTGTTTCTTGTGCTGTGAGAATAAAGGGAGAATCATTAAGAATGAACACTGATGACCTGGAGCCCATTATCATACCCATTATCAATTATGTGTGTGTGTGTGTGTGTTTGCTGATTGTGTATGGGGACTCGGTAGCAGCGAGGTCTTCTTATTAATATGTGTAATTGAAGTCTTGTTCCACTGACGCTGGGGGACAGCGGTCATCACCGCTGTGGCTTTGGCCTTTTCTACAGGTGTGGATGGACAGGGTCATGACCCCTGCGGCTTTGGCCTTTTCTACAGGTGTGGATGGACAGGGTCATGACCCCTGCGACTTTGGCCTTTTCTACAGGTGTGGATGGACAGGGTCATGACCCCTGCGGCTTTGGCCTTTTCTACAGGTGTGGATGGCTGTAAAAGCTGACTTGTGGGGTCCAAAAATAAATAAATAGAAAAATCCTGAATTCTCCATGTGAGACTCATATGTTATAACCACTGCTATGGATGGGATATGATAGGACTGCTAAGTCCTATACAACCTAAACCATGCAGCTCTAACAAGTAACCTCACTGGGCCCTCATTTATATGCAGCTCTAACAAGTAACCTCACTTGGCCCTCATTTAAATGGTGGGCAAAGTGCAGAGTCTGTCAACAAGTAAAGTTGTCATCCATGAGATATAGCTATTGTGTGTGTGTGTGTGTCATCCATGAGATATAGCTATTGTGTGTGTGTGTGTGTCATCCATGAGATATAGCTATTGTGTGTGTGTCATCCATGAGATACAGTATAGTTATTGTGTGGCATGCAGGAGCACTGAGCTGACTCATCGCTGTGTGTTTGCAGTTAAGGTGTTAAAATAGCCAATACATTTTGCCTAGGTATTAAATTAGCTTTAGTTAGACTTACAACTACAACAGTTACATCCGGTTGGACCAGAGGCATTCCATGAATTATCATGAGTGGCAATATCTCAGGACATCCCCACTCTGAGCTTTTTACAGCTAATACCAGCTTTAGAACATTAAACAGCTGGAGGATGTGAGACAGCTTCAAGATGTGAAACAATGACATGAGACAGCTTTGAGACAAGAGGCAGCTTTTAGTCATGGGACAGTTTTAGAGTGCAAGACAACTTCATGTCATGAGACGACTTAAGAACATGAGACGACTTAAGGACATGAGACAGCTTAAGGACACGACATTAGGATATGAGACAGCTTTGAGACGAGAGACGGCTTTGGGTTTCTATGGCTTTGAGTGTTTTTGCTCATCAGGTGATAGCAGAGGCCAGATATTGTGTGTGTCAATGGGTGTGTGTGGATGGGTGGGTCTGGGTGTGTGTGGATGGGTGGGTGTGTGTAGATGGGTGGTTGTGTATGTCTATGGGTGTGTGTGGATGGGTGGTTGTGTGTGTATTTTTGTGTGTGTGTGTGTGTATTTGGTTGTGTGCTCTCATGATAAGGCTCATTTGGCAGATAATGATGGACAGATATAGATTTATAGACCCATAATGGATCATAAAGGAACAATGAAAAGCATTTGAAAAGCCACATTACAGACTGAGAAACCATTCCAATGGGTCATCAGTGGCCTCTGTGTGTGTGTGTGTGAGAGATCCCTGATGTGATACAGGTCTCAGGCAGGTCAACATAAGAGGAACTTAATGAGTTCTGGGCTCCGACTATCAGTAACATCACCAGGAAACTAAGAGGAAAGCCAAGCATCTGCTTTCACACACACATAAACACACATGCAGATGTACAAATAGATAATTCATCTTGTCATTATGCTCTTGTTTTAGTGTGTTGGTTGTAAAGCTTTGTGTGTTGTAAATGAGAGGTTATAGTTTTCTGTTGTTCATGTATGTGAAAGCAGAAGACTGTGTGTTTGTGTGTGTGAGATTCCTTCCTAAAAGTTCATAAATGGGCTTGTTACAGTTTTTTCCAATTGCTAAAACACAATTTTGCAAACTAAACTGGTTTTTATCAAAATTCACACACAATTCACAAAACCACACGCCCAAACGCAAAATACCTTATATACAGTATCCTGCAAAATGAAGCACGGCAACCAAAACTACATATAGCATGATCAAAATTTTTTTCAACTTTTTTTCTTTTTTTCATTCACACACTTCATTCATATTACCAGATTTTTGTCTAACCAACTACACACTGTTGGGCATAATGAAAAGCACTCTCATCTTTAGTATGCTTATAGTGAAATGTCCAGGTAGGTGGAACACCTGCTAGACATTGCTGCCGGTCGCACCTCCTCCAGTGCCCACGGGTCAGTGACAGGGACGTCTCCCTGTCACCCCCTGCAGCTGATAGGTGTTTCCCTCTACGGCTGTTGTTGGGGTTAGTTGTTCTTTACCCATCTCTTATCTTTCCTCCTCAGCCAGAGCCAAAAGCTCCTCTTCTCGGCCTCCTCCGCTAGCTCCTTGGTTGCCTTCTTCAGGTTCCCTCAGAAGGCGGATGGTTGACAGCCCTACATAGCCTCGGCATCCAACCTCCACTGGATAGATGGAGGTCTTCCAGCCAGCCTCTGGTACTTGGGTACTTGCACTTGGCCTTCATGCGTTCGTAGGCGGCCTCCATCCCCCCCTCGGCTGGTATTGTGAGCTCCATGAGGAGCACAGATCTTGCCTGGGTGGACCACACCACTATGTCGGGGCGGAGAGATGTGGCAGTGATCTCGACCGGGAAACGGAGCTGCCTGTCAAGGTCAACTCTCATGATCCACTCCTTCTCCCCCCACCTTCTGTGACAAAGCTGACGTGGTTGTGATTCTCTGCTAGTGGTACCCCTTTGCTGCCCTGTCGACGCCCCTCTAGCACCTCGGCTAGCCTTCTCAGGACCTGATCGTGGCGCCATCCGTAGCGTCCCTGGGAGAGCGTGATCTTTTTCATTCATTCATTCATTCAATCTTTATTTATTCTCAGAGGTTCAATGAGGGTAGTCCTCATTTTCAGTGAAGCCGAGATTACACAGTAATAATGGAATAACAAGAGATATAGTATAATAATTATGAAAAATAAAACAAATAAGATAACCTACATACTATTAGATGGAGGAAGGGAAATAAAAATACAGAAAATATTAATAATAAAATAATAACAGTAATAAAATAACATTTACATAAAACAGGTACAATTTGACATAGGAAGGTTTGTGATTACAGATTTGAATTGATTATAGGAAAGTAGAGAGTTCATTTTTATGTTACATTGGAGATTATTCCAGGAAGGAGGGGCACAATAACAAAAGGCCGACTCAGTGTGGATACGAGGAACCTTAAGTATCAAACAGTCAATTGATCTGGTCTGATAGGGACCAGAATTCCAAACAAGCATGTTTGAAATATAACCTGGTAATTTTCCAATAATACCTTTGTAAATAAAGAAATACCAATGATTATGTCTCCTTTCAGTCAAAGATGACCAACCCACTTTACCATAGAGGACACAATGATGAGTGCTATAGCCATCACCAGTGATGATCCTCAGGGCAGACTGGTAGACTGAGTCCAGGGCTTTAAGTGAGCAAGCAGTAGCATTTCTATAAATCACATCACCATAGTCTACTTAATATAATCTTACAGCCTGCTAAAATGTGCTGGAGGCTTGCGTTAGGGGTATTGCAGAGTGTGCAGCATTCCTCACTCCCGAACCACTGGTGAAAGTTCCGAGGGCACAGAAGTGTGTCGTACTGTTGGCTGAGCGGATGAGGAAGCTGAGCCTTGCCTGTTGTATCTTTCACAGGTCTGACCAGGTGATATTTCGGTTGACAACTCCCTCCCAAGTTGTCCAGCTTCCCTGTCGGCATTGCGACATGCCCTTGATCTTGTAGCGCTCTTCCTCCATTCTTGTTACCTCCACCATCACCATCTCCTTCCTCTCTTTGTGGTTGGCCCTGGACCAGAACCGTGGCGCTTCTCCCCACCCTAGCCCTGCTCTTCCTGCCTGGACTCTGCCGACGATCTCTTGGTGTTGCAGATGACTGACGGCTTGGTCGACCTCAGTTTGGGCATTCCACTTATATTAAATAGGTCAAATTGTAGAAAATTCTTCAGATTGTTCACATGCAGAAAAATATTTGCATATACACACACATGCTGTTGAAACTTTTTTTTTTTCACCAAACAAGTCAGTGCAATAACACTGTAATCCAAAGCTTCAAAGTCAATTTTTAATCAGTTAAAAATTGACAGTTTTCACCTGAAAGCAGTGTGTGTGTGTGTGTGTGTGTGTGTAGTATGTGAGATTCCTTTCTAAAAGTTCATAAATGGGCTTGTTACAGTTTTGTCTAATTGTTAACACACTAAAATGACACGCATAGCACAATTATTTAAACTGACACACAGAAAGCAAAACCTCTTCTCATGTCTCCAAAAGTCTAAACACATTTTCTGCTTTACACACATTTTGCAATTAAAAATGGCACTTTTTAAATGCCCTGAACAAGGTTCTCTGCATAAGACACAACAATCTAACATAAAGTCACATGTTTGCCATTTTAAAACACTGCCATTCAAAATCACACTACATTAGCTAATTGGCCAACATATGTGCCATCTGGCGAAACACCTCAATGGTTAATTGTTGCCACTTCAGTCAGGAAGTAAGCACTATGAAAAGACCACAGGTGAGCACCTTTTTTTTACAACAACAATGGAAAATGTTGCAGAAAGAGAAAGAGGGAGGGGGAGAATGAGAGGGGGAGGAAGAGTGAGAGCTGGTAGAGGAGTTCATGGTCAAAGAAGACAACAACATTTTTCTGCAATTTTCTTTTAAAGTTTACTGTTTTTTGTGAGCAGATTTTTGTTCACTCCAATGTAAATATATCTGCTGTGCATATATGTTGCACTGACTTGTTT
>NC_055976.1:19905221-19952721 GCF_018492685.1 Alosa sapidissima | reverse complement strand
TTATTCTATTTTACTGTATTTGATTTATTATGACATATCATATCAACCTAAATTAACAAGGTGGTGGATCGATCTGGCTCTATTTTAAATAAATCACGCCTCTTTCATAAGGCCGCCTTGATTTGGAATTTGCGTGCTGTGAGTGTGACAGAAGCGGGAATGAGAGAATGCACATAACTGAAAAGTGTGCAACTGCAACTAAAGTGTGCAAAAAGGGGCTTACGTGCGATTTACACGCCCCTAAATAAATACGATTGCCTTACGTTGTGTGTGTGTGTGTGTGTGTGTGTGTGTGTAAAGCCAGGAGGGATGGACAAGAAGCTTGTAAAGACAAGTGTGCAGAATGGCAGTGCCCCCCACCCCCCGAAGGAGGACAAAGCCACCATGCTTCAGAAAGAGGTAGGACTGTGTGTGTGTGTGTGTGTGTGCGTGTGCATTTGAGTGAATGTATGTGTGAGTTCATCTGTTGAGTGTAATTGTTCATTGTTGCATGGTTCTGCGTGTGTGTGTGTGTGTGTGTGTGTGTGTGTGTGTGTGTGTGTGTGTGTGTGTGTGTGTGTGTGTGCGTGTGTGTGCGTGTGTGTGTGTGCAGGTAGGCCTGGTGAGCGGAGTGTGTTTGATCGTGGGGACGATGATTGGTTCCGGAATCTTCATCTCCCCAAAAGCCGTGCTGGTTGGAACAGGAGCCGTGGGACCCTGCCTGTGTGTGTGGGCCGCCTGTGGAGTACTCGCAACACTGGGTGAGTGTGTGTGTGAGAGAATTTTCCCTGTGTGTGTGTGTATTTACATGAAATTGGCCTGCCATTTCATCACTTTCCAACTCGGCACAGTATCCCATTAACTGCACGACTGTAGGCTATTTGCAATTTTCTGTAAAGTTATCAAAATCAACTTAATGCAGAACTATATGCACACGCACACCTTTTGTTTTGAGCAGGAGAGAGAATAACGCATGCACACATGGTTGCTGGTTATCAGCACACAATGTTAAACTAATTCACTAACTCAAGACTCATCAGGGATATAAAACATTTTTTTAAACAACGAAAACAGAAAGGATGGAGGCAGCAAAGATAGAGCAGTTATTTCAGCAAAGATAGAGGAGTTATTTCAGCAAAGATAGAGCAGTTATTTCAGCAAAGATAGAGCAGTTATTTCAGCAAAGATAGAGCAGTTATTTCAGATGGGCAAGAACAAGGAAGGCAAGTGGGGGCTGGGTTTCTTGTTCATACATAATTTATCATCAGTAAAGCATTTGTTCACACAATTATAAATGGTTTGTTCATAGTAAATAAGCCTATCCAAAAAATATGTTTGTAAGTACATGATTTATACTTAATAAGTAATGAAACAACCACTTATAATGAAATCATTTTTTTTTATTATAAACCAGTTGCAAACTATTACAAAATGCTTTGTTCATCATTTGTAAAGCATTGTTCCTATGTTAATTCTCATAAATAAAGTATTTGTACACACAGTTATAAATGGTTTGCTCATAGTAAATAAGCCTATATCTAAAATATGTTTATGAATTATTGTTAATACTTAATAAATTCTGCAATAATATTTTGTTGATGAAGTAATATTTCTAGTATTTAACAGTTGTTACATACACATGCACTAATGATTAGTTAGGGTAAGGATACATATTTTATAAACCACTTCCTAATACTATAATTCATGATTAACTCAGGAGTTACAAGTGGTTAGTTAATGATATTTTGTGAGATTATCTAAAGTGAGGACTTTCTATGCCTTGCAACACATTTTCAAATGAGTTGTAAAGATTACATTCACATTCATTCATTTAGCAGACAAGCGACGTACACATTGACATAACAGTGAAAGCCGAGAATCGAACCCCCAACTTTTCAGGCTACTGTATGTTGGTCCAGCTCCTTATCCACTACACTACCTTGGCCTTGAAATGCCCACAATTATGCAAGAGTTTCTGTTTCTTCTACTACACACTGCTATTAAACATCTGTAAACTATTATTAAATGCTGTATTCTTCGTTTGTAAAGCATTATTCCTACATTAATTCTCATCTGTAAATCATGTTTACACACAGTTAAAAATGGTTTGTTCATAGTAAACACACATATCTATATTATATTTTTGAATTTACTGTTATAATACCACTGGGCAGAGGTAGTGTAGTGGATAGGGAGCCGGGTTAACATGCAGTAACCCATAAAGTTGGGGGTTCAAACCCCGGCGTCCACCAATGTGGCCTTGCCCTTTAATTTCATAGACATGTGTAAGTCGCTTTGGGTGAAAGTGTCGGCTTAATGAATAAATGCAAGTGTAAACTTTATAACTCATTTGTAAATGTGTTGCAAGGCATAAAACGTCCTCACTTTAGATGAGCTCGCAAAATATCATTAACTAACCACTTGTAACTTCTGAGTTAATTATGAATTATAGTATTAGGAAGTGGTTTATAAAATATGTATCCTCACCCTTACTAATCATTAGTGCATGTGTATGTAACAGCCGTTAAATAATGAAAATATTACTTAATCAAAAACATATTATTGCATCACGTATTAAGTATTAACGATAATGTATAAACATATTTTAGATTTAGGCTTATTTACTATGAACAAACTATTTATAACTGTGTGAACAAATGCTTTACTGATGATAAATTAGAAATTACTATTGATGATCAAACCATTAACTAATAAGTAACGAAGGCTTAATAAATGATGAATTGTGTGTAGTTATTATAAAGTGTTACCTAATTATGCAATAATAAAATACATAGACACCACAGACAAAGCAGTAAACACATAAACACAACATGGAGGGAAAAGCAGTAAACACATAAACACAACATGGAGGTAAACACATAAACACAACATGGAGACAAAGCAGTAAAGACATAGACACAACATGGAGGGAAACACATAAACATAACATGGAGGGAAAAGACAGTAAACAAATAAACACATAAACACAACATGGAGACAAAGCAGTAAACACATAAACACAACATGGAGGGAAACACAGTAAACACAACATGGAGACAAAGCAGTAAACACAACATGGAGGGAAAAGTGCCAGTGTTGAGGTAAGATTATAGTGCCAGTGGTGATTATAGTGACAGTGGTGATTAAAGTGCCAGTGTTGAGGTAAGTTTAAAGTGCCAGTGCTGAAGTAAGATTAAAGTGCCTAAGATGTGTTTGATCATTATACAGTCTGATTGCTGTGGGCACAATGATAATTTATTGACTTTGTCTTAATTTTCTGCTGTTGTTTTGTCGTTTCACCTGTTATTTCTCGTGAATTTAAGGTGGAGAGGGGGAGTGAGGTCATTAAGGTCTGTTTTTTTTAAATGCTCGTTGTATAACTGATTTGCTCACACCTAATATTGGTGATCTTACTGGCCATCTTGGTCATGGGCGGCGATCTCTTTTGTTCCTTAACATGCATGTTATCAAAAATACAGAAAAGGCCAAAGGACAGAACACTGCAGAAGACTTTTTGAGAATGTGTTTGTCTAATCTGAAATGATTCAGTGTTCTCAGAAAACACATCCACTGCTCCACTATCTTGGTCTTGTTCAGTGCGTTGGAAATGAGTTTAGAATCATTTTCAACTTCCAGATATTTGTAGGTTGAGACCCGCTCTACTAATTCACCATTAATCTTTGAGGGGGAACTGCCCTGTTCATACTAAAGCCTATGACCATCCATGCCTTAAAAAACCCCACCAGTGCTGTGTCATCAGCATGCAATGTGAGCTGAAGAGAGGATGCTTGATTTTTTCCACAGGCTGTGTATGTGTGTGTGTGTGTGTGTGTGTGTGTGTGTGTGCGCGCGCGTGTGCATGCGTGTGTGTGTATGTGTGTGTACGTGAGTGTGTGTGTGTGTGTGTTGTGTCTGCTCAGACACAGATGGATTGAGTTGTGCTTGAGGCAGTGAACTGATGTTCTTTAGTGGCTGTCTCTTTTAGGACTTTTAGGAATTCCCTTTCCTAGACACGCACGTACACACACACCACACACACACACACACACACACACACAGAGAAAGAGGAGAAATTCCTCAGTTTAGCCTGACAAATCCTCTTTAGTCCTCTATCAGACAGTCTGCATTACTGACCTTAGGGGAATGAACTCAGTAACCTTTTGGAGGCCAAGCACATCAACTAACATATATGCTATATTTGTTAGCACTGGACACTATATATGCTATATTTGCACTGGACACTACCAACACATATATGCTATATTTGTTAGCACTAGACACTACCCACCATTATGTGCTATATTTGTTAGCACTGGACACTACCCATATATGCTATATTTGTTAGCACTGGACACTACCAACACATATATGCTATATTTGTTAGCACTGGACACTACCAACACATATATGCTATATTTGTTAGCACTGGACACTACCAACACATATATGCTATATTTGCACTGGACACTACCAACACATATATGCTATATTTGTTAGCACTGGACACTACCAACACATATATGCTATATTTGTTAGCACTGGACACTACCAACACATATATGCTATATTTGTTAGCACTGGACACTACCAACACATATATGCTATATTTGCACTGGACACTACCAACACATATATGCTATATTTGTTAGCACTGGACACTACCAACACATATATGCTATATTTGTTAGCACTAGACACTACCCACCATTATGTGCCATATTTGTTAGCACTGGACACTACCCATATATGCTATATTTGTTAGCACTGGACACTACCCATACATGCCATATTTGTTAGCACTGGACACTACCCATATATGCTATATGTGTTAGCACTGGACACTACCAACACATATATGCTATATTTGTTAGCACTGGACACTACCAACACATATATGCTATATTTGTTAGCACTGGACACTACCAACACATATATGCTATATTTGCACTGGACACTACCAACACATATATGCTATATTTGTTAGCACTGGACACTACCAACACATATATGCTATATTTGTTAGCACTGGACACTACCAACACATATATGCTATATTTGTTAGCACTGGACACTACCAACACATATATGCTATATGTGTTAGCACTGGACACTACCCATATATGCTATATGTGTTAGCACTGGACACTACCAACACATATATGCTATATTTGTTAGCACTGGACACTACCCACCCATATGTGCTATATTTGTTAGCACTGGACACTACCCATATATGCTATATGTGTTAGCACTGGACACTACCCATATATGCTATATGTGTTAGCACTGGACACTACCAACACATATATGCTATATTTGTTAGCACTGGACACTACCAACACATATATGCTATATTTGTTAGCACTGGACACTACCAACACATATATGCTATATGTGTTAGCACTGGACACTACCCATATATGCTATATGTGTTAGCACTGGACACTACCCATATATGCTATATGTGTTAGCACTGGACACTACCAACACATATATGCTATATTTGTTAGCATTGGACACTACCCATATATGCTATATTTGTTAGCACTGGACACTACCCATATATGCTACAGTATATGTGTTAGCACTGGACACTACCAACACATATATGCTATATTTGTTAGCACTGGACACTACCAACACATATGTGCTATATTTGTTAGCACTGGACACTACCCATATATGCTATATATGTTAGCACTGGACACTACCCATATATGCTATATTTGTTATATTTGTTTGTCTGGGGCAAAGCAGAGACACCATCCTGCCTCCAGTGTCCAGGAAGGGGATCCCTGGAACACCTCCTCAGTAGCTGCCCTAAAGCCCTTGGAGAGGGGCGCTACCGCTGGCGCCACGACCAGGTGCTGAAGGCGGTTGCTGAGAGTATAGCCAAGGCCATTACCACCACCAAGAACCACAGCAAGCCTCAGTCAATCAGATTCCACAGAGCTGGAGAGAAGCCCACTATCCAAGCGAGGGCCAGGTCAGGTCTCCTCACTACCGCCACAGACTGGCAGCTAGAAGTGGACCTGGGCAAACAGCTGAAGATCCCAGCAAGAAAAACAACAATACGGCTCCGACCAGATATGATCATTGTTTCTGATTCCACCAAACAATTGATCATTCTGGAACTGACAGTGCCCTGGGAAGAACGCATGGAGGAGGCTAATGAGCGGAAGCGTGCCAAGTACCAGGAGCTGGTGGAGGAGTGTAGGAGCCAAGGCTGGAGGACTTACTGTGAACCCCTGGAGGTGGGATGCCGAGGATTTGCAGGGCGGTCCCTCTGCAAAGTCCTCACCATGCTGGGCCTCACCGGTGAGGCAAAGAGGAAGGCCATCAGATCTGCAACTGAAGCCGCAGAAAGAGCCACAAGATGGCTTTGGATCAAGAGGGCTGATCCGTGGAAGAATGCTGCTGGGACACAGGCCGGAGTCTGATCAACTCCGGTCGGGTCGCCTGGGCGAGAGTGTCTGATGTTGAAAGACCCGAAACACCCAGTGACCCCAGGTTACATCACTGATGATGTGTCCCAGCGCATCAGCAAGATGTATCTTTCAACCGTTACCACTGGACACTACCCATATATGCTATATGTGTTAGCACTGGACACTACCAACACATATATGCTATATTTGTTAGCACTGGACACTACCCATACATGTATATGCTATATGTGTTAGCACTGGACACTACCAACACATATATGCTATATTTGTTAGCACTGGACACTACCCACCCATATGTGCTATATTTGTTAGCACTAGACACTACCCACACACATGTCTGTGGACCACAAAATAATCAATTGTGTTTGATTATTGTGTGTACAGTATTATTGAGTAGAATTAGCAATACTATAGCAACAAAAAACTATGTCGGCACAAAATACATTTTTTCACACTGTCTTTTGTGTGTTTTCACACTGTCTTTTGTGACCTGTGGGTCTTTGTCCTAGCAGCAGCATATACTGACTAGCAACATTGTCCAAATAATTATATAATAATTAATAAGCACAGTGTGACTTTTGAAAGTGAGGAGGCCCTGCACACAGTTTGGACGTGGGGGCTGTGGGGCAGTCAGTGGGGTCGGAGTGGTGCAGTCATGACTGCTATGATCACGTCCATTTAACTCACAGATACCTTTTAATCACAATAAAAGAGAGAAGCCATTACGAAACCAATGCCAGGACTCTGGTCACGCTAGGTGAACCACATCTGAGTGTGTATTAGTACTGATATTGGGGGTGTGCGTGTTTGTATTGAAATGTGTGTCTGTATGTGTGTGTTTGTATTTATATATGTCTGTGTGTGTGTATGTGTTTATACTGACATCTGTGTGTGTGTATTGCTGTGTGTGTGTGTGTGTGTGTGTGTGTGTGTGTATTGATATGTGTGTGTGTGTGTGTTTATACTGATAACCGTGTGTGTGTGTGTGTGTTTATGTATTGATTTGCATGTGTGTGTGTGTATTGCTATGTGTGTATGTGTGTTTTTTGATATGTGTGTGTGTGTGTGTTTGTACTGATATCTATATGTGTATGTGTGTGTAGGGGCACTATGCTATGCAGAGCTGGGCACCATGATTACTAAGTCCGGTGGTGAGTACCCATATCTGATGGAGGCGTTCGGTCCGGTCATGGCGTTCCTCTATTCCTGGACCACCATCATCGTCCTTAAGCCTTCATCCTTCGCCATCATTGCCCTCAGCTGCGCTGAGTACGCCGCCACGCCCTTTTACCCAGGATGCACCCCTCCTCTGCTCGTCACCAAGAGCCTCGCCGCCGCCACCATCTGTACGTCTCACCTCCTCTCTCTCTCCTCCTAGGAATTCCCACTTAGAGAATCTATGAACCTTTGAACTTTGAACTTTGCCCTCTGGCTGTTGTCCTCAGTTCTGATCTGCCTGGTGAATTGTCTGAGTGTGAAGTTGGCCAACTACATCCAGAACTTCTTCACTGCTGCCAAACTCTTCATCATCCTCATCATCGTGGTGGCTGGGATTGTGCTACTGGCTCAGGGTATGTGTGTGTGTGTGTGTGTCTTTGGAGGCTGGAATTGTACGTCTTATTGAGGGCATGAGTGGGACTGAAATAATGTGACAAACAACTTGCCAGTTACAAATATATAATATAAATAAATATATATATACTTATAATATTATAATATTATAACTTGCCCCCATATATATATATGATAATATAAAATAACATATATAATAATATAAAATAAATATATGATAATATAAAATAATATATATGATATACAATTAAATTTCAATATGAATATGTGCCTTTTATAACTAATATTTTGTGTTTGGAATTGTAAGATGTTCTGTTGTCAGATGTTCTGTTTTGCTGCACTAGGTTTTTCATGTTTAAGATTGGAATGTCTGGCATCTGCTGTGACCAAATCAATGTTTACCGTCTAGCGACCTACATGGTTAACCTTTATCTCAGCTATTTAACATGACCTACAGTAATGGCTCCGTGGACTACACAGTGTATAGTGCATTGTGGTTCATGAATAAAAATGCCCCCCACCCTCGATTTGCAGGTGTGTGTGTGTGTGTGTGTGTGTGTGTGTGTTGTGCAAGTGAGTTATTTATGTATGGAGTGTTTAACCCTGCTGCTCTGTTTTGTTGCTGGATTGCTGTGTAACCACTGTGTGTGTGTGTGTGTGTGCGTGCGTGCGTGTGTGTCTGTGTGTGTGTGTGTGTGTGTGTGTGTTTGTGTGTGTGTTTTGTGTGTGTGTGCGTGTGTGTGTGTGTGTGTGCGTGCGTGTGTGTGTGTGTGTGCGTGCGTGTGTGTGCGTGTGTGTGTGTGTGTGTGTGTGTGCTTGGGTGAATACCTCACAGGAAACACACAGAACCTGACAAATGCATTTGACGGGGGGGCCACATCTTTTGGAGCCATAGGACTGGCTTTCTACAACGGCCTTTGGGCTTATGATGGATGGTAGGAGACAAGGACACACACACACATACAGTACATGCCATGTATAAGAATAGGTGTGTCTGTGTGTCTGACATGACTACAGAATAGGTTAGGTGCATAAGCAAGTCTTACACAAAACTTTTGTGTTTTTGGTTGATGTATGTGAATGTGTGTGTGTTTGTGTGTGTGTGTGTTCTCCTTTGCAGGAATCAGCTGAACTTCATCACAGAGGAGCTGAAAAATCCCTACAGGTGATACACAGCACTGGAGCTGATTATGTGTGTGTGTGTGTGTCTCTCTGTGTGTGTTGTGTGTTTGTGTGTGTGTGTTTGTGTGTGTTTGTGTGTGTGTGTGTCTGTGTGTGTGTGTGTGTGTGTGTGTGTGTGTGTGTGTTTGTGTGTGTATGTGCGCGTACTAACATACATCCTTGCTGTAATGGTAGCCAATGTTATTGTGTGTATGTGTATAAGTTTATACAAGAAGCCCGTATCATAGGTATCCCTTTGCCTTTGTTGTGTGTGTGGGTGTGTGGGTGTGTGTAGAAACCTACCGTTGGCCATCATTATAGGTATCCCTTTGGTGTCTGTGTGTTACGTGCTCGTCAACATCGCCTACTTCAGCGCCATGACGCCCACCCATCTTCTACAGTCATCCGCTGTCGCCGTGGTGAGTGTCGTCATGCCAACCCCCCTCTGTCTTATTCTCACTTTCTTGCTTTATGGGGTTTTGGGGCCCCACCGTCAACTTCCAGGCAGCGCTGTCTTGCCTAGCCCTGACCCTAGCCCTGACCCTAGCACCTTCCAGGCAGCGCTGTCTTGCCTAGCCCTGACCCTAGCCCTGACCCTAACCCTAGCCCTGACCCTAGCACCTTCCAGGCAGCGCTGTCTTGCCTAGCCCTGACCCTAGCCCTAACCCTAGCACCTTCCAGGCAGCGCTGCCTTCAAGTCATCGTTGGGGGCCCAAAAGACCATATCCACTCTCTCTTTAAACTCCCTCATCCATCGCTCTCCATCCATCCATCCACTATCTACATCACTATCTATCCATCACTTCCCGCTGTCGCTGTGTTGAGTGTTGTCATCCCAACCTCAATCTACTGTATGTCTTATTCCTACTGTCTCTTAAAACAATGTGATGACTAGGCAGAATGACCATACAGTCTGTGTGTGCTGTCCCTGACAGTGCTTTGTGTGTTACAACACGAGGACAGGCCCTAAAGTGGACAGAGATACCAAGCTGCGTTGTCTAGGGCTTGTTTACCTACGAGAGCCCTCCTCGGTTTAGACTTGGTTTAGCTTGGTTGCTCACTACGATGCATCCTGGTCCCTTAGGCTGGACTCTCTTGCCCCTCTGAGAACTCACACTTTCTCCTTGACACGTCCTGCCCCCTGGTTCACACTAAGCTCCACACCATGATGGGAAGGCTCTAGAAAAAAACTAGCATCTTTGTCCCCCTTAACTCTAAAGGGCCGACTGGTGCACTGTCCACCTTAACTCTAAAGGGCCGACCGGTGCACTGTCCACCTTAACTCTAAAGATCCGACCAGTGCACTCTCCACCTTAACTCTACAGAGTCGACAGGTGCACTGTCCACCTTAAAGTGTAACTTTTGCCAAAATGCATTAAAGGGTGTTTTTGTGAATGTACTGTACCCGTAGGGGCACTACTATTTTGAAACATGATCGCGTCAAAACACTAAAACACACTCGACACAACATGAAACTTTGAGTGAAGTATCATCAGTGTCTCTAGACATGAACTCGAGCATTGAGAACATTGTTCGTGTGCACATAGTTTACTAAAAAGAAAGGTTTTGGCCCTCTTTAGTGTTTTAAAAATAAAGATTTTGACACAATGTAATTACGATGTAATCGGACGTAATTATGCTTTTAAACGAAAGTTTGACTCAGGTACATTCACAAAAACACCCTAGGATGCATTTTGGCCAAAGTTACGCTTTAACTCTAAAGGGCCGACGGGTGCTCTGTCCACCTTAACTCTAAAGCAGTGTTCCCCAAACTTTTTCTTCCGAGGGCCAGCTCACTATGCCTGGCTCTAAGAGAGGGCCAGAGACTCGGAGTATATCAGTAACCATAAATAGCTTAGTGATGTGAACAACAACAGTCTACCTTAATTAAATATTCCATTACATTTACATTGGCTACTGCAATATATTATCTATATATCTATCTATCTATACACACATACTATGTGATCTAACCTATCCTGTGTGCTTGCGTGTGGTGTGTTGTTTGAGGGTGTGCATACAGAACGGAGATGACAGAGATTACGATTAAAAACATTCAAAGTTTAAATATTTTAAAATAGGATAGGATTCAGTGTTGCCGTAGGTAACAGTACCAAAACAATGTGTACAAAAAATACAACAAACAGAACACACACACAGACAGACAGACAGAGACACACACACACATACACACACAGACAGACACACACACACACACACACACACACACACACACACACATACACAGACACAGACACACACATACACACACACACACACAGAGAGAGAGAGAGAGAGAGAGAGAGAAGAACACCTTCCATACAAAAAGCATCAGTATCAATATACAAAATGAATAAAGAGTATCACTCAGTACAATAAATTCTATGATCATGCTTCTCTCTCTCTCTCTGTTGCCTGTCCAGACGTTTGCTGACCGCGTGCTGTACCCCATGTCATGGGTGGTGCCTCTCTTCGTGGTCTTCTCCACGTTTGGGGCGGCCAATGGGAGCTGCTTCACTGCAGGCAGGTCAGTGACATCACAATGGAGTACACTGTTCTAGAACACAGAGCAGCAAAGCGGAACATGTCTCTGTCACAGTAGGTCATGAGCATAAAGCATGACCTGAGAGAGAGCGCAGTGTTCTAAAGTCTTTGGTCAGCATTGAAATGGAGAGGAGAGAAAATGAGATGTGTGCTTACCACATGGTGGGACAAAGTCACTGTTTGGCAAGTCACAAGTAAGCCCAAGTCTTAACGCTGAAGTCCGAGTCAAGTCCCAAGTCAAATAGTTAGGGAAAGTTAGGCTTTTTTTTCGGCAATCTGCAAAAAAAATTCTTACCAATAGCTTTTTTTACTATGTGTTCCTATAGGTGTCTAGTAACACCTCCCAATTTATCCACGGCTAAATCCTCGGGGAAACACCTGGAGAGCCCATCAAGTTTGGGGTGCCCAGAGGGACTGGGCGAAAAATAATGAAAACATTTTGTTGACCAATATTAGCTTTTGAGATGTCTAACTAGGGGTTTTTAGGGGTGCTGAATCTATCCCAGCCATTAGTTTTGAGTAAAAATGACTCCAAGTCCATAAAAAATCCATAACAAGTGGTTTTATTGAACAATTACAAAACAAAACTTTCTTAATCAGTTTAAAATTTAACAAACCTCATCCCTCAACTCCCCTGCACTTCCTCACTCCTGTTATCTTCTGGCTGGTTGATGTTCTGGCAAGAGTTACCATGACAGTTCCAACAAGCAGAAATACACTTGACTCCTTGCTTTTTACAGCAGCACCTGAGAGTGTCACAGACACCTGCACAGTTGCAGCTGACAAACTTCAGAAGGTAGTCTGGTGCAATGGGATCTGGTGTGACTGGTGCATATTTAATCATGTTCTCCTTGTTTTTATCCACACTCAAAGACATCTAGTGATGGATTTTGTAGCAGTAGCCAATCTCTGGTCTGGAGATATGCCCGCAGAGAGTGCTATGCTGCACCTCCTGTAGTCGGAGGTAGTTTCTAAGGCTTGACACTAGTTATGTTGTCCTCATGAGTTTTACATGTTGATCGCTGTCCACCCTCAACGTTGGACACTCTTTTCTCTATCTATCTATCTCTCTCTCACACACACACACACTCTCACACACACACACACACACACACACACACACTTTGCGTATAACACACTGGTACTATAATAACAGATAGTTTTTCTGTATTTTTGAATTTTTCTGAAATTTTTTTGCAGATTGCCGAAACACTTATAATCACAAGCCCAAAGACAAACAAATTATCCTTTGTTCTCTTGAGAAAAAACAAGAGTGAATACTGGTTTTGAATTTTTGATTGTAATGAGTTTACTAACTGGTAATACTATGTCCCAAGAGTCATGCTAATGAAGCAACTTCAATTGAGTGAGGGGTGAGGTGCACATGTGAGGTGTGTGTGAGTGTTAGGGAGTGAAGTGTGTGGATGACTATTTGGATGGGGAAGTGACTTGCTTTTACACTGTGTCATAATGTTTCCATTCATCATGTATATTTCAATAAAAAAACTAGAATGGCCAACTAGAATGGCAACACAGTAGGTCTACACACACCAATGAGCAGGGGTAGGAGTAACAGGGGAACTATCATGCCAATTACAATAATCCTTCCTGCTCTAAACTTATTGGCCTAAATAATACATTGTGTAGCCTATATCTGTCTGTGTGAGTAACATGCATGTGAAACAGCATGAATATTATGAATGGACTGTGTTTTATGGAGGCAATCTGTGGTGTGATTGACTCTAGCCCACTGATTGCCTTTGTGCGCTATTCCCCTGCTCACCTGCTCCAGTAGGGACACCTGAGGCGAGGTGCTGCCCCCTCCTCCTTCTAACCTCTGTGTGTGAGCAGCAAGCACACACTCCCCACACAGTAACATATGATCGACTCGGTGTGCAAATGAACGATAGAAAGCTGGTTGACGCAAATGAAAGCTAACAAATACTCTAATTTCTCTCCCAATTGAGCGCTCGTATCGCGCATGCCACCATAGTGATATCTGAATCTACTGCCACCATAGTGATATCTGAATCTACTGCACTCTTGAAGTGAATTTGAACCTTTCTGTTACTTCTGTCCAAGTAGCCTACAGATAGCCTACATGTTATGCAGTAGTTTGATAGTTTATGCAGGTTACTTCCATTGAATGGATAAACATGCCCGCCTACAATCCTACATTGAGCGTTTTAATGTTATCAAGGCCTTAATACCGGATGAATAAACATTTATCTACCTTCACATTTATTGCTTTTTTTTTTTACAAAACACAACGCTGATATGTGTATAAACATGAAATGTCATCAGTCATTGATGATGATTCTGTGATAGTTTCGGTTAGCTCCCGTGGAGCACATTAATGTTCAGGCTGCCTATATAACAAACCACATCACAGGATCAGAGGAACCACCACGAGATCAGAGGATCCACTTAGTCAGGCGGCAAACGGGAGCATGTTCAGTGATGATAATACCATTTGAGCCAACACAAAGATTTCATGTAAAACATTTTTATTTTCTTCAACCAATAATTTAATTTCTACAAACAGTAAGAAACACCAACATTTAACTGAATTTGTCAAATAGATTCAACTGAAAAGACATGTTTAGGCCTATAACATTTTTTGGTAACACTTTATAATAACTTCACACAATTCATCATTTATTAAGCCTTCATTACTTATTAGTTAATGGTTTGATCATCATTAGTAATTTCTAATTTATCATCAGTAAAGCATTTGTTCACACAGTTATAAATAGTTTGTTCATAGTAAATAAGCCTAAATCTAAAATATGTTTATACATTATTGTTAATACTTAATACATGATGCAATAATATGTTTTTGATTAAGTAACATTTTCATTATTTAACGGTTGTTACATACACATGCACTAATGATTAGTAAGGATGAGGATACATATTTTATAAACCACTTCCTAATACTATAATTCATAATTAACTCAGAAGTTACAAGTGGTTAGTTAATGATATTTTGCGAGCTCATCTAAAGTGAGGACGTTTTATGCCTTGCAACACATTTACAAATGAGTTATAAAGTTTACACTTGCATTTATTCATTTAGCCGACACTTTCACCCAAAGCGACTTACACATGTCAATGAAATTAAAGGGCAAGGCCACATTGGTGGACGCCGGGGTTTGAACCCCCAACTTTATGGGTTACTGCATGTTAACCCGGCTCCCTATCCACTACACTACCTCTGCCCGGTGGTATTATTACAGTAAATTCAAAAATATAATATAGATATGTGTGTTTACTATGAACAAACCATTTTTAACTGTGTGTAAACATGATTTACAGATGAGAATTAATGTAGGAATAATGCTTTACAAACGAAGAATACAGCATTTAATAATAGTTTACAGATGTTTAATAGCAGTGTGTAGTAGAAGAAACAGAAACTCTTGCATAATTGTGGGCATTTCAAGGCCAAGGTAGTGTAGTGGATAAGGAGCTGGACCAGCATGCAGTAGCCTGAAAAGTTGGGGGTTCGATTCTCGGCTTTCACTGTTATGTCAATGTGTACGTCGCTTGTCTGCTAAATGAATGGATGTGAATGTAATCTTTACAACTCATTTGAAAATGTCTTGCAAGGCATAGAAAGTCCTCACTTTAGATAAGCTCACAAAATATCATTAACTAACCACTTGTAACTCCTGAGTTAATCATGAATTATAGTATTAGGAAGTGGTTTATAAAATATGTATCCTTACCCTAACTAATCATTAGTGCATGTGTATGTAACAACTGTTAAATACTAGAAATATTACTTCATCAACAAAATATTATTGCAGAATTTATTAAGTATTAACAATAATTCATAAACATATTTTAGATATAGGCTTATTTACTATGAGCAAACCATTTATAACTGTGTGTACAAATACTTTATTTATGAGAATTAACATAGGAACAATGCTTTACAAATGATGAACAAAGCATTTTGTAATAGTTTGCAACTGGTTTATAAAAAAAAAATGATTTCATTATAAGTGGTTGTTTCATTACTTATTAACTATAAATCATGTACTTACAAACATATTTTTTGGATAGGCTTATTTACTATGAACAAACCATTTATAATTGTGTGAACAAATGTTTTACTGATGATAAATTATGTATGAACAAGAAATTACTAATGATGAACAAACCATTAACTAATAAGTAACAAAGGCTTAATAAATGATGAATTGTGTGTAGTTATTATAAAGTGTTACCCATTTTTTGTCTGATTAATTTGCTGCCTAGTCTCTTTAGCTTTTAGTAACACTGAGGAACCATAAAGAACGAGGTCACAAAATAAAGGCAAACTTAAAAATCTTACAGATGCAATACAAGTACGAGTTAGCTGGCTCAACTTGCCCCAGCCCTGGTGGCACATCACAACCACCATTTTGAAAGAAAATGCCAAAGAAAAGGTAACATTCATCATTTGGTTTAGCCCTCAGATCATAATTTAAAAGGGAATCAATTGAGGTATAATGCATTTGAAGGTTTTCCCAAAGTCACCCTAACTCTGGACATGAATGAGCAGAAAATCATATTTTTACACATTTGTCATGTGCTGTATCTTTCCACATATTGTAAAGAATGGTCCCCTCTTCCTTAAAATGCGGTCACATCAGAAAATTTGTTTACGGTTTTCTAGAGAAAAAGGTTGGCTCATCTTACCCCATTCTCCCCTACCCATGCCACAAGTCATCACAGCCAAAGGGGCAGGGACAGTCAAAAGTCCGAGTCAAGTCTCAAGTCATCAGCATGGAAGTCCAAGTCGAGTTGCAAGTCATTTCTAATTTTGTCAAGTTGAGTCTAAGGTCATCAAAATCATAACTCGAGTCTGACTCAAGTCCACACCTCTGGTGCTTAAACATTGCTATGTGTTATCTCCTCCAACCTTACCAACTGTGTGCACATTGCTATGTGCTATCCCCTCGAACCTTACCAACTGTGTGCTTAAACATTGCTATGTGCTATCCCCTCGAACCTCACCAACTGTGTGCTTAAACATTGCTATGCAGGGCTTGAAAACGAAATGATTTTTCAAACGTTCCGTTCCGAACGGTTCAGGTAGGCCTATGTTTAACGTTTTCGTTCTTGCATGCGTTCCGCCACCAACATATCGGTCCTGAACCGGTTCGGAACGCAAAATATTGTTCGTTCTTAAAGATGAACTGAACTGGAATTTGAAGTAAAGGTAATATAACAGATGTATTTTATTTCTTCTCATTGGTACAATGATTAAAATGGCTGAATTTATTAAAAGGGATAAAATTGTACGCTGAAAGTGTTGTTGTTGTTACATGGGCGCCGCCATGTTGGATTTCAACAATCGGCTACGTCACTGGCATGGTAAGCTACTCAGCACTAGCACTAGCAGCCATAGCAGATAATGAGTCTGAGGCTAGCTGACATGGCTGAGGAAACTAACATTAGGCCTAGCTGAGTTACATATTGGCCATAAGCTGTTTATCGTAGGCTAGCCTACATCACAAAATCTCATACAAAATCAAAACCAAACTAGTGAAACAAAGGCGAACACTTTAACAGGGGAAATTAATTGGGCATGAATCATACTGAACGCTATTTTGTCAATGAGCAGAAACACACACGACATTCAAACTATTGATAAGATGTGCACTATGGAAACTGGTCTGTAACGTTGGACGAATAAATGCCATTGACCCGACATATCCTGACTTAAAAAACCCTTTTCTTGCTTACTTTATCGCAAACTCGGTGGGGCAGCTTGTAGTCTTTTTCAATTCGTAGAAGGGCGAGCCCACTGTCTATGTGCCATGGAGCCTAAGTTTCAACTTCGGCTTCGTTCACCCAATGCAGTCACTGGTCGCAATTACAAAGTCCGGGAAGGTTCGTTCAATCTTTTAAAGTTTTAAGTGCAGTAGCCTATCTGTCCCCTTTGGAATAATATCTCGAAGTAGCCTCAGATGAGGTCCAGTGTTGGGCTACCATACGATCCAACCTAGGAAAGGGCTAGCAGCTAAACACCTTGGAAACACTCTTATGTCAAACTCCACAAGCTAGCACTCCGATCATAGAGAGTATAAACCATGACTCCGACGATATCACAGATCGATAATAATGCGTTTACTAGCTGGTAACTAAACCACAGCGGGTCTGTAAACAGAATCCAATGTCCGTTTCTACTCACCCTGAAGCCAGTTGTTCACCGTCTCAGGGCAGATTGTTGATGCGAGGGAGTTTAACTCGCAGTGCTGCTATCCAAGACACTCGTGCAATATCAACATCCACAAGGTAAAAATCTGCAAACTCTCCACTAACGTTAGCCTAAAATAAACGGCAAACTCGTGTATCCTCCGTGTGTCTGGGGTCAACTTGGGGTGACGAAGTTTTTAACAGTTTCAAGGGAGGGAGGGAGAGCCCGTGTGAGTTGCTGTTACGAGTGCCAGTAGTCCAGACTGCGTTAGCCTACATTGCCGTGACAATGCGTGTTTTATATAGCTTATTTGTATGCACCGTAGCTTTGCATAGGCCTAATGTAGTGGTGGTGAGTGAGTATGCAGTTGTGTGGAGGATGTACAGTAGGCAATGTGTGTGTGTGAGGGATGGAGGGAGACAGAGAGACCGCATGTGTGTTGCTGTCTCAAGCGCCCCTCGTCCAGTTTTCTACATGACCTGTAGGCTAGGCCTACAGTAGCCTATGTTGTGCCGCACAAAATGTATCTATGTTGTACATTGCACAAAATGTATACGCCCCGAAATAAACACATACATAAATAAACATATTTTCCCCGTCACTTTGGCTTCCTCGAACATTTTCCCTACGTTTCGCCACTGCTTTGCAACAGATAGATTCCAGTGTCCATGCTCCGGCAGCGCCCACACAGTCATTTTCACCCAAATGATCCTACTGAAGGTTGAGCTGGAGCCTGAAACCGATCGTCCCCCATCTAGTGGTAGTCAAGACACTACAGGCCTGTCCCTCACAGGCTCAAATGTGTAACCCATGCCATTAAAATGACTAATTTTCGTGTATACATAATATGCTGCAGCTGTTGTTTATAGAACTTCTCAGGTCCTACCATGCCAGTGACGTCATTGAAACGGGCAGCGTTCTAATACTAACAAACGCAATTTTGGTGTTGCTTAAAAAAGGCTACGTATTGATTTTTTTAATTACATTTTTTAGTACCATTTATTTTTAATTGTCATAATCAACACATTATCAATGTTGATTATTTCAGTTCAGTTCATCTTTAAAGTTCCGGCAGTGTTTGGCGGGCCTATCAAGTCTATTTTTGTGGACTTTACCTTAGAATAGACGTACTCATTATTTCCCCTTGATTTAGCCTATACCGTAGCTATGCCCAAAAATAATAAATCACAGGCGGCATCCAAAAACATTCAGATGGGCTATCCATCCCATAGCCTACAGACTTACTGTAGGCCTAACCTATGCCTATAATTTCTTATCAAAAATATTTCTGGATACGTGCTAAACTCCTTACCTGGTTGTAGCCTAAGTTTTATCCATATGGAGATCTTCAAAGGCTTGCGCTATAATTCCAACCCTGTTTATAAACGAACCTGTCTGTTGCTGACAAGGCCTATCTCAATTTTCCCGTTTAACTCTTCTACATGGAATAGGCCATAATTGCACAAACATTTCAAATCCCGACTTTAAAACGACAAGGCGTGGACAGGCAAAATAGGCTATTACGCATAGGCTACAAACAATTTCCAAATCAGTTTCAGTAGCCTACGCTACGAGCTGGCCTAAGATCCGAAGTGGCAGACGGATAGGTTACATTACAACAGCAAGACAAAATATACACATTTGGACCAAAGGTCCATTTATTCGGTTTTTTTTTTCAAACTGCAGAAATCAAATTATTAGGTTGTTCGCCTACAATCAAACAAGTAGAACACTTAGGATATGCTTTTGTGAAATTTTATAAAATATATAGAGAACGAAAAAAACATGTTATTAACCGGTTTTGTGGATTTCAGAATAACGTTTCTGTTCCGGAACAGTTGAAGACCATTTTGTTTTAGTTTCCGTTTCCGCTCCTCGTAAAATTCCGTTCGTTTTCGTTTTCGTTCCTTGAACCGGTTCGGGGGCCCTGTGGCTATGTGCTATCTCCTCCAACCTTACCCACTGACTGTGTTGTTTTTGTTATCTTTTTTGTGGCTATATTGTATAGTTATATTTTATCTTATCTTATGCATTGCTATGTGAGTATATTTTGGTTTGATATTGGCATGTGTGTATATATGTGTGTGTGTGTGTGTGTGTGTTGTTGACAGGCTGACGTATGTGGCTGGGCGGGAGGGCCACATGATAAAGATTCTGTCCTACATCAGTCTCAAATACTACACCCCAGCTCCTGCTCTCATTTTTAACGTGAGTCCTGTGTGTGTGTGTGTGTGTTTTTTCACAACTGAGTGTTTATTATTATATATCTAATGTGGGCTTGCTATCCATAGAGAAGTAGCCAGTAATCTGTAGTTTATCAGCACGATTGCCCCTGAAACATGCTGGTAGAAATGCTGTGTGAATATTTATTTGGAAAGGTGAGTGTTCAGGTAGGTAGGTGTTAGGTACTCTTGGTAGGTGTTAAGTATACTTGGTAGGCGTTAAGTACACTTGGTAGATATAATTCACATGTGTTTCAGAAATGTTTTCAGTGGAAAAGATGTAATGTCCTTTACTGACACAGACAAAGACATTTAGCTTCAGTGCTTGTGAACATACTGTGTGTGTGTGTGTGTGTGTGTCTGTCTGTCTGTAGGGCATTATGGGCATCCTGTACATTCTCCCAGCGGATATCAACACTCTGATTAACTACTTCAGCTTCGCCCAGTGGGGCTTCTACGGACTCACAGCCCTCGCTCTCATAGTCATGAGGTTTACCAGGAAAAACCTGCACAGACCTGTCAAGGTAACACACACACACGCACACACATGGCGCTCGCTCTCATAGTCTTGAGGTTTACCAGGAAAAACCTGCACAGACCTGTCAAGATAACACACACACACACACACACACACACACACACACGGCGCTCGCTCTCATAGTCTTGAGGTTTACCAGGAAAAACCTGCACAGACCTGTCAAGATAACACACACACACACACACACACGGCGCTCGCTCTCATAGTCTTGAGGTTTACCAGGAAAAACCTGCACAGACCTGTCAAGATAACACACACACACACACACACACGGCGCTCACTCTCATAGTCATGAGGTTTACCAGGAAAAACCTGCACAGACCTGTCAAGATAACACACACACACACACACACACACATGGCGCTCGCTCTCATAGTCTTGAGGTTTACCAGGAAAAACCTGCACAGACCTGTCAAGGTAACACACACATTTCTTCACCCCGTAGCACAATTTATGAACGTCCATAACTAAACGGTGTAGCCTACATACAAACGCAGTTACGCTTCACCTCCCATCTCTTTATGGTAGACTCCCACTTTCTCCTTGACCCTCCCATGAATGCATGTGCATGACACGGAAAAACGTAATTTGCCATTTTCAGCTCCCAGGTGCTGCACATACAGGTAACCCCACAGGTGCTGCACATACAGGTAACCCACAGTTGATGATGGCTCCCATACACAGCTGCGTGCGGTGCGTTGCTGGAGACCTATCCCGTCCACTTTACATGGGCTTACGTCATCAGTTGCCGAACTGAATTGTGGGTCCGTTGCGTCCAGTGCTCCCGTCGCTTGCGTTGAAAAGTTCAACGTTTGCTGCACAACAGACGGCACCAGCCAATCAAATTACGGTTATACTTCAAGTCATTTGCATAGCTACCATCGGGAACACCCACTGGCATTGACGGAATGCAACTGTGTGTGGGAGCCGTGAGGGATTCTCCTGGATGTGGTACATCACACCTGTGTGTGTGTGTGTGTGTGTGTGTGTGTGTGTGTGTAGGTCCCGGTGGTGATTGCGGTGTTGGTGGTGGTGGTGTCTGTGTACCTGGTGTTGGCCCCCATCATAGATAAGCCAGAGCTGGAGTATCTCTACTGCACAATCTTCATCTTCAGTGGCCTCATCTTCTACCTGCTCTTCGTCCACTACAAGTTCCAGTGGAGTCACACAATCATGCGTGGGTACCACACACATACACACACACACACATTCACCAGTCTTTTCTTTTTAGGCATCTCTCGCATTCATAATTACTCCACCAATCCCATCTAGCGTTATTTTTCTTCCAGCCAATCACGTGTAACCTCACTGCCATGTCTCCCCCTACAGGGCCAATCACCATGCACCTGCAGTTGTTGTTTGAGGTGGTTCCCCCAGAGAAGATGGAGTGAAGAGCAACACAACACACACACACACACACACACACATACAACAAGTACACGCATGCACGCACGCACACACACACACCACTAGGGTTGGGCACCGAAACACGGTTCTAATATGGCACCGGTGCCGACGCAAACGGTATTAACTGTATCGAATAACAACGTGGATTTCGGTGCCTCATTTCGGTGCTTAAATCGCGTTTAAAAAAAAAAAAAAATTATACGAGGCATCACTGCATGTCATGCGCCATCTCTAACGTTTTGCTCTGATAGCAACACATCCAGATACAGTTAGATAACACAAACACTGGATGTATAAGTCAAGTCAAGTGGACAGTGGACAGTGTTTGATAGCTTGCGTGAGCCTAAGTAGCTTAGGCCAGTGTTTCTCAAACGTTTTCAGACAAAGGACCACTTAACCACTAAAAAAGAAACGCACGGACCAAATAGCTAAAAAAAAAAAAAAAAGATAAGACCTACTTCAACAGTATATTAGCCTACACAATAGGCCTACTCACTGAACCACCTTGCTTATTGTCTTTGCACTTTGCTTATTGTGTCAGAGGATTTATATGATTTAAACTGTCATAGATAGTGTTGCAGAACTGTTTGGATTTACATACAAGTTGGTTCAATATTGCAAACAACTCATCTATATTATATTTTACCAAGTCTGCTCGCGGACCACTTGGGATAGCTTGCAGACCACCAGTGGTCCCCCGGACCCCGGAGAAACACTGGCTTAGGCTACTTTAAAGTGATATCACAAGCCTCTGTCAAAATCTAGCAGTGGGCCTAACTACACACAAGCAAAAGGCTATGAAACAACATCAACAGTATACCTTACACAATATCCTTGCTAATGCGCTAACTGGCATTTATTTGAAATGTTATCAGCAAAGATGTAAGGTAAAATAAAGTCTTCAAGCGGTTTTAACATACCTTATGGCAAACCGCCTACACTGGGTAAACTTGAAAGCAGAGCTTACCATTGTGTGCATCCATGGCAAGCTGTTTTAACATTTGAATGTATTATGCATAGGAGCAATGAGATATTGATAGTAAATTGAATATAACAGTTCAATTTAATGTTCAAATTTGTCTTATCAATACAAAAAAGCAATTCATGCTTTAGACCATTTTAATTTAAAAACAACCCAGACAGCAAACGGACTACGAAACGCATCCGCCACGGAGGTACGGTGAACTACGAAACGCATCCGCCGCGGAGGTACAGTGAACTGTGCATGAGGCCCATATAGCATCACAATGAATATGATAATGATCATGTTAAAAGTTAGCTGGCAAAAACATAAATATGTAGGTTACATACCTGATGTCCCCGAGCTGTCAAAAAGGCTACGGAACCATCTCCGAGATTCTCCGTACATTATCGCTAATTAAACTCAGCTGACTGGTGTTAGCGCATAGCCTGTTAAAATAATTGCTGTTAAAATGCCTAGGCCTACTAGCGCTGGGAATCTAAACACTTCAACACCGACATAATGTAGCCTTACATGTTCAAAACTATTGCGTGTTATGGTGGAAGACATGAAATTTCTTGAAGCATTTGGGAACACACTGAAATGAATTAACCGGAAAGTAGAGTCCCTGTTAGATTAGCTTGCTTGCAAATGCCGTTGTCCATGACCTGGCAGTTCTATGGCAAGCGGTTTTAACATACCTTATGGCAAACCGCCTACACTGGGTAAACTTGAAAGCAGAGCTTACCATTGTGTGCATCCATGGCAAGCTGTTTTAACATTTAAATGTATTATGCATAGGAGCAATGAGATATTGATAGTAAATTGAATATAACAGTTCAATTTCATGTTCAAATTTGTCTTATCAATACAAAAAAGCAATTCATGCTTTAGACCATTTTAATTTAAAAACAACCCAGACAGCGGACTACGAAATGCATCCACCGCGGAGGTACGGTGAACTCCGGAACGGATCCTGAAATCGGATCCGAAACTGTGTCCACAGTTATCCGCCGCGATGCCGGCTCGCGGATCTGATTAGACACCGCGGCGGTCCCATTGTGTATCCGTACATAAATGGATACATCCGCCCCGGTTTCGCTTTGGATCCGCGAATGAGCCACAGATCCGCTCCGGGTCCATTTTGGACCCGGTCATATGAGAGGCATCCGCCGCGGAATCATTTCGGACCCGCTAATCATCCATCCCGGATACGTTTAGGATCCGTTCATGAAGCAGTTCATCTGGCCCATATCCCTGCCATATTTCATGGCCAAAAACTAGCTACTACTACAGAAATATATAGCTTAACCTATCTGGCCAACACCTAGACTGCACTACAAAAAATAGGTTTTAATGTAAAGTATTGTACCAACCAATATGACAAATATAATACAAATGACTTAATACAGGGGTCTCCAACCTTTTTGGGAATGAGGGCTACCTGAAGACCCAAAAGACCTGAGTGTGTTGTAACACGCTCTGGAAATTCACAATTTCGTCGCCGTTTTATTTTTAAAAAAAAACATAGTCCAGTATTTCTTTCGAAATTGAAATGAAGTTGTATGGACTGGACTATGTTTTTTTTTTTAAACGGCGGCGAAATTGTGAATTTCCAGAGCGTGTTACACAGCAATAAGACTCCTACGGACTTTCCCCTGAAGGTGGCGGCAAAGATGGCAACATTTCCGGAAAGGTACTGGCTTGATGAAATTCATTCTGGACTCTCTATTCGACCACATAAAGACCTCGGGATACTTCGGTTTGGCTTTAGGGACCCTCTACTCACTACCACATAAGTGTTATGTTGTTTGGAACTGTAGAAGAGGTATAAAAATAGCGTTTTGTAGCGGCGCAATTGAAATGCCCTGCTCACTTCCAGGCTACGAGTTGTGACTGAAAACGGTACAATCGAACTTTCTCAAAACACATCCGAATGACATGATTTTGATGTCAACTCAACGTATGTACCCCCAATCATCCGTAAATCGATCTAAAGTGCATTTTACTCCGGATAATTCCTTTAAGCACCTGTATTTTCATCTGATTCTTCCATACTTTAATATCAATATGCAACCAACATTTTTGTTTAGTTTGTTCATTCCAAAGTTTGCATGAGGAATCTAATCTTAATTTTGTAACAAAAAAAACAACAATATTTTTGTGCAATTATTAATTTGGGTTACAATTTGTACCCAATTTATACCCACCCACCATTATGAATTCAGGGGTCGTTTAAGTTCTGATTTGAGTGTACAATTCGGTTTTAACATTTCAATAGTAATCACCCACACCACCCTAAAATATGAAGACTCCTTTTAAAGTTATTGCACACCTTAAATCTCTCCATGATCTGACAAAAAAAGGTAATGCACAGTCCTGCATGCCACAAAATTATCAGCGGTATTATACGGCAGTAGCTTACGGAGGAGAAAAGGCCTGTGAGCTAAAGCAATTGTTTTTCAGTCCTTGAACAATCATACAAGAACCGTATTTGACAAACATAGAATGGCCACAGAACTTTTGCAAAGATATGCTTCCATTGGCTGCACCAGACGAGCAAGTTTCCCCCCCTTTACTGTCTATGCGTGCGAGCAGCGTGTATGCGCTCCGCTTCCGTTGTTGTTTAAAGATTGAATGGGAAACGGATTTGGAGCCAAAGGCTAAAATTTAACGCAGCTACAATTTGTAAGGTATCACCAATATCAATTTAATGTTACAGATGTATGGCTACATACATTCTTAAAATGGTTCTGGTCTGGACTTAAATATCTATTGAAAACTTCAATATGGAGCGTGTTTTTAGAGCGTGATCTGCAAGCGACCTGGGCCCAGTTTCCCGATAACGACGGAGACACGCTCTTACGAGGGTTTTCTACGATTCATCTTACGATCGTTCGTTTGGTTTTTCCGACTGTTTCCCGAACATGCTCGTAGCGTGAACGCGCGTGCACTGCTCTTAAGATGCTCTTAAGGGGAGCTGTCCACGTTAATAGTTCTGAAATATCCTCTGATTTGACGGTGATGTCAGGTGACTGCACGTCACAGCTATAGGCCTACCATTTAAACTTCGTATCTACACATTAATTCACATCAATACGAAAATAGAAACACTTTGACATCTGCATGTAAGCATCCCAAGTAGGTTATATACCACACAGAGACATAAATAATTGTAATTATTTTAAGATTAGATTGTTGCACCATGCAATAATTTTTCGCGGTGTCACTTAAGAACACGTTTGAAGATAAGAAAGAAGTCGAGTAAGAAAGAGAGGAAATGTGTAGGCTTAGATTTTGATGCAGGCTACAGACTAAACCACATGTTGCTTTCTCTGCTTTTTACCTCATAGGCCTAATAAAATATTCACTTAGCAAAGATAATGTCAAACTATTCTGGCAACGTCTCGTTTCATAACTTGATTGCATTTTTGTCCGCTTTTCATCACATTATTAGGACCATTAAATGTAGGCTATTTTGCACGCTAAAATCTGATTCATCACAGGTAAACACAATAAAGAATGGGAACGTAAGTTGGATTATGTATTCTAAGTTGTAATTCCTCTGTATGTCCTGTTGGTGACCTCAGTGAGAAGTACTGTTAAGACGCTCTTAGCCGGTAACGAGTACTCTGGAGCACTCGTAGATCTACGAGTGTTTTCACGACGCTCTTAAGCTACGATGGTTTCGGGAAACAGTCGGCAAATCTTAAGACGTTCGTAAGAGGGACTTTACGACGCTCTTAGGCTTAAGATGCTTTCGGGGAACTGGGCCCTGTTGGCTATTTTTAGAAGGTGCGCTGGGGGCGCCTCATAGCCGTTCCGCGGGCTACCTGGTGCCCGCGGGCACCGGAGACCACTGACTTAATACATTCAGTTCAAGACATGAAGTCAAAATCTATCATGTGAAGCACGTTGTGATTTTACAGCCAAATGCCTTCAATGTGAAACAGCAAGTATGAAAATAGGGGTTTTACTAGCAGTAGGCTACATCAATTCAGCTCTGCTACACTACAATAGCCTAGAAGTTATCCATCAGTTGCAAACTGTAAATCCTTTATGCAATTGTTAACTGTCCAATTGTGGAAACTTGTCTCAATGCTCCTCACCGCACCTCAATGCTCAATGAAAGAGGTCATCGTAGACACTAAATACATTGAACAGGTATTAGAGGTAAAATTAAATGCAACCATAAAGTGTCAAACTTTTTTTTATTATTATTTAATGAATATTAAGAACATGTTCCAAAACACAGATAACCTTCATACCAGACCACTGTTTTTCTTAGTGGGAAATAACAGTAGCCTGATTTTTTTGGGTAGAGTTGCTGACAGTTAAGACTCCGCCTTGAGCTTTTCCTGTTTGTTGGCTGGTTGAACCACTGACTCTCTCACAGCATCTGTAATCATATAAGTATAACAGCAGGCTGCTATCGGCTCTGTCTAACTGTCAGTGAAGTCACCAAGTGAAGCACTCGGTTCGCAGAGCGTAAAAATAATTTTAGAAGACTAATCCAATGTTTTTAAACATACTGTACGCCATCACGTCAGGTGTAACCACTTCCATTGACTACAGTGGAAGCCAATTGTTGCAACAGATGCTCTGCAAACTGAATGCTTCAGTTACGTGCACAGTGTAGCCTTCCTGTAAGTGTGATGAGGAATTATGGAATTGACCACATTTTGGCAAAGACCTGTTCCCTTAAAATACAAAAAAGGCATCAGAAAAGCAGTTCCCAGACACAACTACTTGTTAGTTACACAGTCCAGCATTTGGGGATATTAGAAATGAGGTATTTATCAAAGCTGATAAAAGCATTTTAAATGTTGAGATTTACCTGCAGTTCATCCTGAACCGGTATCAGCAGTTGCAGAGGTCTGTAGTTATTTCTCTTCTAAAATAAAAATATGTGCATTTCATTAGAGAGCTTTTGAAGTAGGTGGATTTTATTACAGAAGACAAGCATATTTTTGTATGTTGGGATTTACATTCAATTAATCCTGAACTGATGAAGGCAGTTACAAAAGCATATGGTTATTTTATTATTATTATTATTATTATTATTATTATTATTATTATTATTATTTAAGTGTGGACCAAAAGTCAAATAAATCAAATGTAAAACTGTATAGCTTACTTTACTTGGCTGGCAGGCCAGGATGAGAAAGGGTAGACCCCCAAACCAGACTGGAGCCTGATGCTGATCATTTTAGCTCATAGTTCCGTTGAAAATCGTCTGGTCTGTGACAAGGCAATAGACCTCTCCAGAATAAGTCCCGCCTCCGTAACTTCCGTATCCATCCAACTTCCGGGCGTCGATTGTCTATTGGAAATAACATGGCGTTTCGAAATATCATACCGGTAAAACATCTGTAGGTAGCGAAGTTGAAAAAGCTGGTGGGCAGATTGGCCTACACACTTCTGCCATCTAGTTTCCACTGGATTTTTTGATTGTCGGTGCCGTTTAAGTAGTATACTATAGACTATACTACTTAAACGGCACCGAAAATCCAAAAATCCAAAATATTGGGTTTATACGACTACAGCACCCCCAACCAAAACTCACTTCCCACGACCCTGGCTTCGGGATTTGTGGCCTTATATTAGATAAAAGTTAGCAAAAGCCCGGTTTTGGAACCAGGAAACATCTGCAAAAACTGACTTTTTATATCGGCTGATCGAAAATCCTTCCCTGCTTATTTTGTGCAGCCACATAGCAGAGCCCATAGTAGGCCAGTTAGCCGACTTCTCGCTAACTTTTACAAAATATAAGGGCACTAACCCCGAAGCAGTTTGTTTTAAGTATAAATATTGTCAACAAAGTTCAAAAAGTCAATTTTTGGAACCAACAAACACATCTGAGCATGCACGACTCACATCGGACTATGACAGGGAATATCAAATAACGTTAATTAGCTTAACAGCTGCTAACGTTCAAGTTATCCAAGACAGGTAACGTTAACCAATGTGAAATCAGCCCCCTACCAGAACGAAATGATGTTTAAACACATCCAAAGTAGCCTAGGTTTTCTTTAAGACAGCGCCCGAGTCCATGATCAATAATAAAAAAAAAGCGAGTTTTCCTGTTAACATTATCGTTAGCCAACAAGCTAACGCTAGCTGACGCAAGCCAACATTTGTTGTTCGCAGGCAAACACATGAAGTTAGCTTAGCTCATTTTAAACGCAATTTTGAGTTAAGTTATGAAATGTTAACAAAGCTCAAGTTAGACAGGATTTAGCCCTGTGAAAGGTGAGCTAAATTAGCGTGCGCAACCTAGAAACTAGCTGGTGTGTAACTTGACAGCTAATATGAGCTAGCACTAGAAGCTACAGCCATCAAGCTGGCCATTAACGTTACGTTATAACAAATTTCTAATCGGATTATATCAGCAAGCAAAGCTAGATAAGTAAGTAACTTATTATGTTATGGAAGTACATTTTCACTGGATAGACTAGGTAACTTTGACTTTGACTTTGACTTTGAACTTCAAAAATAAAGCATATAGGAGCATACTTACAGTGAGCCTTCAGACACGCCGTCTTCCACTCCATCAGCGAGAAACTGAGGAAAGAGCCGTTAGCAGACTTAAGAGGGCGCGTTCGATATGCGCATTCGCACGGGGTCCGCCGCGGACCCGCGGTTTGAGGGCGCGCTGGCGGAGTCGGATTGTGTTCTGTGCCCATAGCCAAATCGGAGGTTGACTGTCCGGCGGATCTGGCGGCTTGAGGGCGGGTCCGCCACAGACTCCTTTGCTGTGTGGGAAAGTACTGGTTCAGGCACCGTTTAGGCACCAGCACCCTTTTAAAAGATCGATTTGGCACCGGTATCGGATAAAACCCAAACGATACCCAACCCTACACACCACACACATACGCACACACATGACACTCACATTGCAATGGACCTGATGCGCACACTCAGATACACACACGGCACTGGACTTGTGTGTGCGTGTGTGTGTCTAAACAACCAAAAGCTGCATTGCTGCTGGAGGTGACAAAGAAAATCCGTACCAGCAGAGATAGCTGGGTCGGGTACTAGAACTGGGTCTTGTACTAGAACTGAGTCTGGTAGTAGAACTGGGTCTGGTAGTAGAACTGGGTCTGGTGCTCGTTCTGGGTCTGGTACTAGAACTGGGTCTGGTGCTCGTTCTGGGTCTGGTACTAGAACTGAGTCTGGTGCTCGTTCTGGGTCTGGTACTAGAACTGGGTCTGGTACTCGTTCTGGGTCTGGTACTAGAACTAGGTCTGCTACCAGTGTTGATCCGTCCGCATCTGCAATCCAAAATCACATGCATTCCATTATAACCAGCATAGTCAGAACCATATGATTTCATCCAGCATAGTCAGAACCAGAGACTTATAGATGCTTAGATCAAAAGCATATGATTCTAGAGTGCTAGAGCGCTCTGCTCTAAAATCTTTGGTCAGAAGCATATGTATAGTCTGAATCGTGTTCTAAGATTCTGAAACTTTGAGAACCTTAGGATTTTTACCAGAATATTTCAGAAGCATTTCACTCTGTCCAGATCGTCAGCACTGTAGGATTGTGTCCAAATTATCCAGAACCACACAAGAATGTCCTTTTCCAATTGACCAGCTGTGTTTCCGTTATGTTTTCCACTGACGTCATTCCAGCACTCCCAGGTGGGGTCAGTCAGCGGCGTGTATCCTAATGTATGTATTTACATCTCGTGCTGTGTCATGGGCTTGTACTTAATGTATGTAATGTAATTTGTTCTTTATCTTGTATGATCATTTTTTGAAGTGGAAAAAGAGACACCATTAAATATGGAACTCCAAGCAAAGCCTTTGATTTGACATTAATAGCGACTGTAGAGTGTTCATATGGGGAGTATCACCAGGGTGAGCATCACTATGGTAACTGACACCATAGAGAGCGTTCCTACCCAGGAGAACTGACTGCCCCACCAGGTGTAATCACTGAGAGGCTGATAAGTCAGGGGTTAAGTTACTATAGGAAATTTCTCCTCTGCATTTTAACCATCAGGAGTAGTGTACTCACATACATACTCACACACAAACTCACCAGGACTAAGCAGACTACATTAATGTGCCAAACTGCCCACTTGATAAGACTCCTCTTTGAAATTGTATTTTAGAAACCTGCCATTACATCTAATAACTAATAACAAGAATGCCTGATTCCTATAATCCATAGGCCTTCTCCCAAGCGGAATGGGAAATTGCACTGTACTACCTTTTGTCTTTATTGTGTGTGCAGGTTTGCTATGTGTGGGAGGGAGGGAGAGAAAGCTAAGCCTACACATTTTAGATAATTTAGGAGTCAACTTAGGGGCTCGCCTATATTACAACCTCAACACTGTCTGGTAGGCGGTAAAATAATCTCTAGGCTATACCTTGTTGTTGCGATGTCTTGTCTTGTCCGCATGTTACAGACCCCTTGGCTTAACTGAAGCCTCAAGACTCAAATGCATCCATTAAGTCAAGTCAAGTCAAGTCAAGTTAAGTTTATTTATATAGCGCATTTCATACATAGAGGTCATTCAATGTGCTTTACATAAACAAAACCAAACAATAATAACAAATAAAAGCATAGAAGGGCAATATAGTCAAATAATAGTTAAAAGGTAAAGATCATAATAAAAAGAAAACATAAAACACAAGGTAAAATCATTTAAAAATAAAAAATAATTAGTAAGCAAAAACAAAGGCAAAAGTAGTAAAAAAAAGTAATAAAAGACAAGGTAGAATAATTATCAAGGCAGATTCAGAATTTGTAACTCACACAGTTAGCAGAAAGCACCTGAGAACAGTTTGGTCTTAAGTCTAGATTTAAAACTGGCTACAGTTGGGGCCTTTTTGATGTCATCCGAAAGTTGGTTCCACAGCTGAGCCGCATAGCAGCTAAAAGCTCCTTCACCATGTTTAGTTCTAACTGTAGGTTTTACTAGAAGGTTTTTCACCTGGGACCTGAGAGGACGAGAAGGTGTGTACTGCTGAAGCATGTCTGACAAGTATTTAGGTCCTGCTCCATTTACTGATTTATAAACAAGCAATAGTGCTTTAAAGTCAGTTCTGTGACTTACTGGAAGCCAGTGCAAGGACTTAAGAATTGGAGTAATGTGGTCAGTTCTTTTAGTTTTTGTTAGAATCCTAGCTGCTGCATTTTGTATCACCCGAAGCTGTTTAATAGTCTTTTTAGGAAGGCCTGTGAACAGTCCATTGCAGTAATCAACCCTGCTGGAGATAAATGCATGAATGAGTTTTTCTAAGTCATGCTTTGACATCAGCCCTCTGAGTTTGGCAATATTTTTGAGGTGGTAAAAAGCTGATTTAGTTATCGCTTTCATGTGGCTGTTGAAATTTAGATCACTGTCAATTAATACACCAAGATTTTTAACAGTATCCTTTGCCCTCAACCCTTTTGTGTCAAGGAGAGTGGCAACCCTAAGTCTTTCCTCCTTTTTACCAAATATAATTACTTCAGTTTTTTCTTTGTTCAGCTGAAGAAAATTTTGAGACATCCAGGTGTTGATTTGTTCTATACACTGACACATAGATTCAAGAGGACCATAGTCGTTTGGTGATAGAGCTAAGTAAATTTGTGTGTCACCTGCATAGCTATGATATGAAATCAAATTATTTTGAATGATTTGTCCAAGTGGGAGCATATAGAGGTTGAATAATAGTGGCCCCAAGATCGACCCCTGGGGAACACCACAGGTCAAGGACGTTGGTGTTGAGGTACAGTTTCCAATGGCAACAAATAAGCTCCTTTCTTGTAGATATGATTTTAGCCAGCTGATAACTATGCCTGTAAATCCAACCCAGTGTTCTAGTCTGTGTAGTAAAATATTGTGATCAACAGTGTCAAATGCTGCACTAAGGTCCAGTAGCACTAGGACTGATGTTTTACCTGAATCTGTGTTGAGGCGTATGTCATTGGAAACTTTAATGAGAGCTGTTTCAGTGCTATGATTTGCCCGAAAACCAGACTGAAAGTAATCAAAATACCCATTTGATGTTAGGAAGGTGGTTAATTGATTAAAGACTACTTTTTCAATAATTTTGCCAATAAAAGGTAGATTGGATATGGGCCTGTAATTGTTTAGCATGGAGGCATCCAGGTTATTTTTCTTGAGAAGTGGCTTTACAACAGCTGTTTTCAGTGACTTAGGAAAAGTGCCAGACAGCAGTGATACATTTACAATTTGAAGGACATCCGCCGCTATGAGGTGAAAAACAGTTTTGAAGAAATTGGTAGGCAGAGTGTCTAAGACACATGTGGAAGAGCTGAGATTCTGTACCGTTTTTTCAAGTGTTTCGTAGTCTATCAAGCTGAACTCTGACATCAAGTTTAGTTTCCCTCTGTTTGTTGCTGGAAGTTCAGGTTGTTGAATTTGTAATTGAGCAGATATGTTGAGTCTGATTTTGTCAATTTTACCTTTAAAAAGATGAAAACTCATTGCATTTATTAGTTGAGAGAAGTTCAGGCGCTAATTGTGAGGGTGGATTTGTTAACTTATCAACAGTTGAAAATAGAATACGAGTGTTATTTGAACTTCTATTGATAATGTTAGAAAATAAAGACTGTCTTGCTTTGCATATTTCAGAGTTATATGTGCGGAGCATCTCTTTATGGATTTCATAGTGGATCTGAAGTTTGTATTTACGCCATTTTCTTTCAGTCTTCCTACACTCTCTTTTTAGAAGTTTAACTGCTGGATTTTACCTCCATGGTGCTTTCTGTTTGTCCTTAACTTTCTTGAATTGTAATGGAGCAATGTCATCCATAATGTTTGCCATTTTTGCATTAAAGTGATCAAATGAGTCTGACAGTTGACTTGACTTTAGTGAAAGTGCTTGCTCAAAGAGAGCACTTGTCTGATCATTTATGATTCTCCTTTTTACCATCATAGCTGTGTTTTGAGTGTGTGGGGACATAGACACATCAAAGAACACACAGAAATGATCAGATAAGGCTGTAGAGACATCGAGACCCTTTGTAATAACAAGGTCGAGGGTATGGCCGAGAGAGTGTGTTGGCCCCTGTACATGCTGTGTTAGGGAGAATGTATTGATTAGTGCAATGAATTCCTTGGCATCATTGTTTTCAGGATTATCCACATGCAAGTTTAGATCCCCTGATATAATAAGACAGTCAAACTCTATGCAAACAACTGATAGCAGTTCACCTAGCTCTTCAAGAAAAACTTTAGCTGAATGTTTTGGAGGCCTGTAAATTGTCAGTAATAAAATCTGAGGAAAAGACTTAATGCATGCACACAGATATTCAAATGAAGTAAAGTCACCTAATGACGACTGATTGGCACTGAAAAGACGTCTTGAAAATTTTTTTCTTTGCTCTGGTAGCACTCAAAAAACTGAAATTTGGGGGAGCTGATTTGATGAGAGTAGCAGCACTGTTTGCTTGATCTAACCATGTCTCAGTTAAAAGTAAAAAATCAAGGTTGTGTGTGCAAATTAGATCATAAATTAAGAATGATTTGTTTGAAAGAGATCTAATATTTAGGAGTGCTAGTTTTGCTGTAAGTGTTGGGGAAATATGATCCATGGGGGAAATCTGAGGTTGATGTGGTACGGGTAGGAGATTGGACTGGTTTACCCTATAAGCTCGATGCATTTGTGTTCTATTTCTTGTCAATACAGGTATAGAGAATGTCATGGGCTTACTGGGTCCCGGCATGTTCTCAAAACTACTGTCAGTACCATTTATATTGCAGGGACCCTGAGAATATCATGCAATACAGTCATCATATAATTGTCCCCTGCTGCTGCCATCTGTATTTTCCACTGCACATTCCATATGCTGGCTGAGAAAATGAACTAAGAGATTGCTGCTGCTTAAGAGATCCTTCTAAACGGGGAGGGGGAGGGCGAGGGGGTGGAGGTGCCCTTCGCTTCTTTGGTGCTAATGATCTTGGGCTAGTAAAACTCTGCATGGCTACTGGTAGCAGTCTCTCCATTTTTGCAGGGAACATCATGTGCTTGGGTGGGGATGGTGATGGGTATTCAGGGGATCCTGTGGAGTTTGAGTGGGTGGTGCGATGACGGGGTGGGGATGGTGATGGGAGATTAGGGGGGTTTGGGTGGCCTGGGGAGTTTGATTGGGTGGGGACGTGATTGGGTGTGGGTGGTGATGGGAGATTAGGGGGGTTTGTGTGGCCTGGGGAGTTTGATTGGGTGGGGACGTGATTGGGTGTGGGTGGTGATGGGAAATCAAGGAGGTTGGGGTTGAAAATTGATCCAGAGTCTCCATCTGCCTGCTGAGGTTCTGGGAAGTTTGTTGCAGACGCTCCGCTTTCAGCATGTATTCCAGTAGTGTATTCCATGTTGTTGTGTCTTTGTGGTGACAAGAAGTCGACGGAGGTGGGAGGGGTATTGGTACTGGTGTTACAACATGACCCTTCCTTTCTGATAGCCTCTCAGCAGCTTTTGATAGGTGCTATCTCCTCATGCTCATCACATCCATTTGTTTGCTGAGATTCCAGGGAGTTTGACGCCAGTGATTGACTTTGAGTCATTTTAGCAGCACCCATCTTATCTTGTCCAGTGGACATGGCTGGGCATTGTTGAGCTGGTTGTTTATGTTTCTCCAAGGTCTGCATTTCAGTGGAGGCTAGCGGGTGGTTACCAGAGGGCCCCACAGCAGGGGGGGTTGGGCATATCTCTGTTTCAGCCTGTGCAGAGTGTTTTGGTTTAGCTGAGTTGTTGATGTTATCCGCTTGTTCCGTCTGTATGGCCACTGAGCGCTTATCAGAGGCTCGGCTCAAGGTTGGCAGAAAAAATGATGGGTGCAGAAGAGAGAGGTGATAGTATTCGGTTAAGATCTTGGCCCCAGTCCAACTCAGCTCTGTGCTATTTGGTCTGAAGTATTCCCTGCGATTCCAAAAAAGGTTAAAATTGTCAAAAAAACACCAGGTGTTTAAACTGAATAGTCTGGAAAATACAAAGCTTCCCTCTGCTGGGAGTGGGCCACTGATGAAAATTTGTATTCCAAGCTCATATAGGGCCGAGAAAAGTTCCTTGAAATCTTCTTTGACATACAGCTGTTCTCTGTAGATGTCATTTGCTCCAACATGCACAATGATGCGCTTGATAGTTGCATATTTTGACACCAGTTCTGCAAACTTGTTGTTTGTGTCAGACACTGAAGCATTTGGGAAACAACATAAAATCATCCTTTCCCCATTTATATGTCTCACAGCAGAGTCGCCTAGAACGAGGGTTGTGGGATGAATAGCTGTCGAGTGCTGCTTCTTGTCTGTGCCCATCTTTCTATTGTTGTGGTTTAATTGCTGCCTGCTTTGGGTCTGTTCCCTGGGAAATTCCTCTCTCACGTCCCGGAGGCATTCAAATCTGTTCCATAGTGTTTGGGGCTGTGGGCTTCCCTTAGGACCACATAGTGTTAATTTCGTCAGACGAGACGAGAGGAAATATGTTCGTCAACGACCTTTTTTTTCATGACTAAGACGAGACGATGACTAGACGGCAGTAATGTCCTGAAACACTGACTAAGACTATCTTAAGATGCATTATTGTTGACGAAAAAAGACGAGACTAAAATGTTTTGCATGAAATAAAAACTAAGATAAAATCTCCCTTCATGTTCGTCTACAAAATGAGAAGACAGAATATCTAGCTGTTATGTTTTCAAAATATTCCGAATGAGTTCATACGCAACAGCTTTCCTTTAGGCTAGTCTACGTGCTGCTGCTGCAACCCTGTGGCTGCAACACGAAACTACATGGAACAAGAACACTGGAGATTTCTGCCAGAGTTAGCAAGCTAACTACCTAAGCCTTAGGCCACAATGCTACATACCCAGAAGTTGAAGCTTCTCTCATACAAATTAACATCCCCCAGAATGTCCATACGAAAATGTTCAGCATGTAATGTCAATTATTCATCTAGTTAGACTGATGATGCAAAGTTTGCTAGCAAGTAATCTAATATGGAAAGTTCGCTAGCAAGTTAGCTATGGCTAAGATGGAGAGTCTGTTTGGGGAATGTGTTGTGTTTGGGCGCATATCGCCATCTAGCGAGGCGGAGTAAAACTTTATTAGTTTGGCCTACAACAGTGTTTCTCAAACTTTTTCAGTTTCAGGACCACTTAACTAACCCTAGCTAAAAAAAAAAAAAAAAAAGATTAGACCTACTTCAACAGTAGCCTATAATTAGTCTACACAATAGGCCTACTCACTGAACCACCTTGCTTATTGTCTTTGCACTTTGCTTATTGTGTCAGAGGATTCATACTGTATGATTTAAACTGGCATATCTTACATAGACTGTGTTGCAGAACTGTTTGGATTTACATACAAGTTACATTGCAAACAACTCATCTATATTATATTTTACCACGTCTGCTCGCGGACCACTTGGGATAGCTTGCAGACCACCAGTGATCCCCGGACCACACTTTGAGAAACACTGGTCTACGAATATGACAGTGGTCCAGTCAAATCTTTTACTGTCTATGGTCAAATCCCAGCCGAGCTATAACTGTAGCTCGACTTACCTGTGCATGTAAACATACTGACTGACAAAAAATCAGAATGAGTAATTATAACAGACGAGTAGCCCTGTGGACACACAATATTGTTGGAAAATTGAGATGTGTGAAACACTATTTGACTCAAATGGTAATCAGAAATAATTTGTTATAAAAAAAGACTAAAATGTGTTGACTAAAACTGACTAAGACTAAGATACCTTTAGTTTTCTTTTGACTAAGACTAGACTAAAATGACGAGACTTTTAGTCGACTAAAACTTGACTAACAAAAATTATATTTGAATGACTAAATATGACAAAGACTAAAAAGGACATTTCGTCACAAGACTAAGACTAAGACTAAATTAAAAATAGGTGACAAAATTAACACTAGGACCACAAGCCCTGTAGTAGTTTGCTGATCTGTCTGTATTTCTGATACGAGGCCTGAAGTTAACATCTGAATTTACTGGTGTTGAGGTAATTACAGTTGTATTACGTTTTTTGTTTTTTGGTCTGGCACCTTGCCTGTGCCAAGGCTCTGTACTCACATTTCCCTTTGTGAGGTCGATGCATTCATCTGCTCTATTAGCAGTGATATTAGACTGCTGGGTTACGTTCTCTGCATTTCCAGTAGTTGCCGTACTCACTTCATGAGATGCCTCTCGTAGTTCATCTGTCGTTGGTGGAAGGGCATGCATCTTTGATTCCAAAGTAGAAATCCTCTGTTCTAGCTCAGTACATTTTCAGTTAATTCTCGCCACTGAACTAAGCGCTACAGTTTCTACATTTATAGGGCGTCCTGGACCCCTTTTCCACCAAGGCAGTTCTGGTGCTGGCCCAGTCTCACACTAGTTCTTTGAACCAGTTTCGATAGGTGCTGGGAGCAGGATTTTCATGACGTTTTGAAAAGCCATTGGCAGCAGAAATGCAGCACAGCCATAACCAAAACAATTGTGCTAATCAAGAGTTAACAATGACTAACATCATGCAAGTCTTTCTAGCGATTGCAATAAATACTGTACACACGCTGACCAAAAAAAATAGGGCATGTCCAGTTTTACTCCACGAATGAATACAGTGATACAGTTAAAGTGCGTATGTCAGGTTAAAAAACATTTTTGACAAATGAAGGGACATGAAGCAAGATAGTAGTGAGTAGTGATTTTTCTTGAAAAATCAACTTTAAATACAAAAGAACAATATTTACAGTTATTTTATTCTTGGCATGTCAAGGCTGGTAGATAGGTTACGTTTTTGGACCATCTTGCCATAATTGGGCTAATCACAAACACCGGACAGCTGACAGTTTTTGAGCTATTTGTTTGGACTTCCCCAGAGGATTCCCACCCTGAGCATGACGTCATAGAAAGATGGCCGCCGTGTGAATATGGTGAATAGAACAGTATTTACAGTTATTTTTATAACTGAATTTCTGAACATTCCAGGAAACATTCCAGACACAATGATGACCTCATAAGAGGGAGTCCAACAAAGTTGGTCAATTAAAACACATGGGATAAGGGATCATACAGTAGGTTTTTTTACACTGATGAGGCCAAAAACATGACTTCATTCCAGTATGTCATGCTAGAGTCTACTACCTGCCTGACATAAAAAATATCTTGATACATTTTTTCTTTACTGGCAACCATTATTGATCTTAAAATATGATGAAGAGGATATGGGTAAGTAGCAATGCTTGAAAATGCCAGTTGTGTCACTTGCCATCACATATAGGCCATTATATAGCCTAAAGTAAACTAAGTAGAATCAGTAAGCAACTCATTAGTCTGTGTTCAGCCAACCATGGGCATATATGCTTTTCTTTAGAGACCTGACTATAAAACCATCAGTGTATATGGGCTACCACACATTAGGGGTGGGCGATATATATCGTCTGCGATAATATCGTGATTGTTGTTTTAACGATGTGCAAATTTACATTATCGAGTATTTAAATTACTTATGGGGAAAAAAACACTCGAAATCACGCATTAAAACCCCATACATTCACTAAATAAAGGAGGTGTATGCGAGAGAAGCCCCTCGTTGCAGCAGAGCAAGTGTCACATGATCGCTAGTGGGTCCACCTTGTCACACGCAGGCCCAATGTTTATTTTGTGTAGCGACCGAGACGTACGCCTACTTGGGATTTTGTGCAGCTACTTCTGTTCTGTTCACGTAGCATTGATGAGACAGTCAGAGAGACAGACATTTTTTCCTACATGGTATTATATGGAGAGAAAACATTAGCCTTTGAGTATTTTAGTTGTCAGTTGTAAACAAAGAACTCTTCTCATGTAACCCTTTTGTAAATGGACTAAAGTTCGCTCTAAATCTAAACAAAACATCGAAGGAAATAACTGATATGTACTCTGTTGGTCTGCTTATTTTTACAGTGAATCCTAAGTAGGCTAAAGGTTTTTCTCTCTTGGGAAACTGTTAGGCCTATTCATCTTCTCTAATGTAGCTGGCTAGACCATGTCATTGCCACACACACAAGTGGGGGCAAAATTGGAAATGTGTCATAGAGTGACAATGCATTGGTTGATTTGGTTAAAAAGTCACAGGTTAGGTTATTGGTTATTATTGTATTGATGCTATTCATAAATAATGAGCTGTAAAGTAACTCAGACTTTTACAAAAATGTTTTTAAAGGATATCGACTAATTATTGTTATCGTCAAAAACACAAAAAATATCGAGATATTATTTTTTTGTCCATATCGCCCACCCCTACCACACATTTGCTCTTTATATATCCATCTGCTTATCAACTAATGTTAGCTATAGACAGACTATTAATTTGCATACTGATTCTACTTAACTTGTTGTATATGAAAGCCTATGTGATGACAAATGACACAACTGCCATTTTGAAGCCATGATACTAGTGATCCGATCCTACTCACACCCCTAATCAATTTCTCACTGATGATTTGATGGCCATAATTTACCTAAATTTTGTAGCCTATTCGTCTCTACTTTGTCCCTGCCAGTCAGGCTCATGCTTATGAACCACTGGTATGTCATAGAGGACATTTTTGGCCTTATCAGTGTAAAAGAAAATGCAGTTAAAACCCATTCTCCCCTATGCTCAACTTTGCTGGACTCCCTCTTATGAGGTCATCACTGTGTCTGGAATGGTCATAAATTCAGTTATAAAAAATAACTGTAAATATTGTTCTATTGTATTTAAAGTTGATTTCTACTCACTACTATCTTGCTTCATGTCCCTTCATTTGTCAAAAATGTTTTTTAACCTGACATATACACTTTAAACTCTCTCGCCATATTGTAAAAGTACCAATTTCTGCCCCTTTCATTCGAAAATTCAAAAACAAAGATATTTTTTAATATTTCAAAATAACATTTGATTGATGACCCTTACATTTTTCAGTAGCCATGAGTGTGTAGATTTGTACAAAATCTGGTTTGGTTCTTACTGGGAGCTTTTACTGCTTAAAATATTTTGTTTACCATGAGTTTGGTGCTGGGCTGGTGGGTGCCCTACCCACTCACTTGGCACATCAATGTTTAGAACGAGAATTCTTGTCGCAAAATCAAATTTTTGGTACAGAGATAATTTAGATACCCTTATGGGGTGGGTGTTTGCCTTTCTTTAGGAATCCGCCGTCTTGGTTTGTATGGAAATTAATATTAACTGACACATACACATAAAAGGGTGAAAATAACCTATGCAGTGACTAGGCTACACCACCTGGCTCCTCTGGCTCCCAGTCCATTGAACAGCAAGCTCGTTCTTCGAAAGTGGGCATGGAGAACCAGGACCGAACTGGCACAAACACTGCCTCCAAACCAGCACCAGAGCTGGGTTGGTGGAAAATATATTTAATTTTTATATATTTTATTAATCCTTTGTTTAACCAGGGCAGTCACATTGAGACAGAGCTCTCTTACTACTTTGTTCTTTCTTTTTATTAATATATTAGAATTACTTCCTTTTATGGTTTATCTCAGTAATTTTGCAATCGATACTGGCACTGCAGTGTTTAGAATTGGTTTTGACATGCATAATTCAAATACATTTCAAAACTCCTCTCACAAATGACTGGACTATGGGAGCTACCTGTCAGTCATTTTCTATTGTTTTGAGAGATAGTTTGGGTATAACACACACACAGACACACACGTCAGTAAACTGGCTTTATTGATTTAAGTTTTCTGATGCGTGGAATATAGAGTGATTCCTTTCTCGAAGCCGTACGTTAATAACTGGCCTCGTTGATCCTCAGAGTGAGAGTCTTTAATTGTTAATCAGTGATTTCCAGGCAGCTTTTTGATTAGATTAGATTAGGTTAGATTTCACTTTCCTGTCAAAAGCCCTTTGACCTTTAGAGGCTGGCCCAAAGTGTTATTTCTCTCTCTCAAAGTGTCTATTTCCTGTGTGTGAGGAATGCCAAGGACTTTCTTCATGCTCAGCACCCCCCCCCCCCCCCACACACACACACACACAAACACGTACACACACACATAACACACGCATATGCACACAGACACAGACACACACACACACTCAGTTACTCAGCCCTGTGTGGACGTGAAGGCAGCACTCAGCAGATCTCTCCTCCAGCTAGACGGTGTTCTGCGTCTCTCCTGCAGGTGCGTAGCAACGTCGTCATGCTTGTGATCCTCTCTGTAGGCGCAGGGAAGAGTCGGAGAACTACAGTTAGAATAGTGGCAGAGGTCGATGTGGAGAGAGAAGCTACGCTATGATCTGGCCTGGCACGTGTGCTCTCCGAGGAATACCCTCCGGATGTGTGTCTTATTTTCATTAGAGTAGAACCTCAGGATGTGTGTCTTATTTTCATTAGAGTAGAACCTCAGGATGTGTGTCTTATTATCATTAGAGTAGAACCTCAGGATGTGTGTCTTATTTTCATTAGAGTAGAACCTCAGGATGTGTGTCTTATTATCATTAGAGTAGAACCTCCGGATGTGTTCAATTCTCTGTGAGAATAGAACAGGAAAGTGCCAGCACAGCAAATGTTTTTACAGTAATTACAAAAGTTGATGTAGATACTGAAATAGTTACAGAATTGAAACAAGTTCATAAAGATGTTACATTAATGCAGCTAGAGATGTTACGTTGATGCAGCTACAGATGTTAAGTTGAGTGTGGTGGTTGATGCATCTACAGTAGAGATGTTAGAAGATGTTAGGTTGTGGTTTATGCATCTAGAGATGTTAGAAGATGTTAGGTTGTGTTTGATACATCTAGAGATGTTAGGTTGAGGTTGATGCAGTTAGAGATGTTATATTGTGGTTGTGTGTTTTCATGTTTTTGACACGGAGTGCATCAGATTTCATAAATGCCTCTGGGGCAATTCAGACCTCTTATGAGGTCATACAAGGAGGATGCGAGTGACAGATATATATGTGTGGAAAGACACACAGTGCTCATGCTCAGATATGTGTGGACATGCTCACGTGTGGGAGTTTAAATAGAAATGTATAATCAAGAGAGAGAGAGCGTTTGGAGACAGATTCTAGCTGAAAGTGTAGTGATGTACCACACTTAACCAGGTCATGGACTGTAATCAGCTGTACACTATAAAGCAGTTTATGACTTGTTTTTTCTCCAGCAAGAGACCATAGATCTGTTAAAGATTTGTTATCACACAATCTTTATGAACTACTCAGAGATACTAACTGTGTGTGCTGGTGGGAATGTGTGTATGTAACACACACACAGACACACAGATCTAAATTATTTCTGAGTTTCTTATCCTTATTCTCATATGTGTGTGTGTGTGTTTGTGTTTGTGTGTGTGCACGCCTGCGCATATGTGAATGCCAAGTCAAGTCAAGTCAAGTTTATTTATATAGCGCATTTCTTAGGTCATTCAATGCGCTTTACATAAACAAAAGTGTGTGTGTATGCATGTGTGTTTGTGTGTGTGTGTGTCATCTGTGTGTGTAAAGAGACTGAAGGGTCAGGTAGATGGACAAGAAACCTGTAAAGAAGACAAGTGTGCAGAATGGCAGTGCCCCCCTCTCACACCCCCCAAAGGAGGAGAAAGCCACCATGCTTCAGAAAGAGGTAGTGCTGTGTGTGTGTGTGTGTGTGCGCGCGTGCATTTGAGTGAATGTGTGTGTGTGTGTGTGTGTGTGTGCGCGCGCGTGCATTTGAGTGAGTGAGTGAGTGAGTGAATGTGTGTGTGTGTGTGTGTGTGTGTGTGTGTGTCTGTCTGTCTGTGTTTGTTTGTTTGTCTCTCTCTCTCTGTGTGTGTGTGTGTGTGTGTGTGTGAGAGAGAGAGAGAGTTCATCTGTTGAGTGTAATTGTTCATTGTTGCATGGTTGTGTGTATGTGTGTGTGTGTGTGCGTGTGTGTGTGTGTGCAGGTAGGCCTGGTGAGCGGAGTGTGTTTGATCGTGGGGACGATGATTGGTTCCGGAATCTTCATCTCCCCAAAAGCCGTGCTGGTTGGAACAGGAGCCGTGGGACCCTGCCTGTGTGTGTGGGCCGCCTGTGGAGTACTCGCAACACTGGGTGAGTGTGTGTGTGTGTGTGTTTATGTGTGTGTGTGTGTGTGTGTGTGTGTGTGTGTGTGTGTGTGTGTGTATGGGCTGCTGTGGAGTACTCGCAACACTGGGTGAGTGTGTGTGTGTGTGTGTGTATGTGTGTGTGTGTGTGTGTGTGTGTACATGTGTGTATATGTGTACTTGTTTGGCTATGTTTGGACCACCCGTGGACTCCTCACAACACTGGGTAAGTGTGTGTTTGTGTTTGTGTGAGTCTGTGTTGGTCTATGAGTGTGTGTGTGTGTGTGTGTGTGTGTGTGTGTGTGTGTGTGTGTACATGTGTGTATATGTGTACTTGTTTGGCTATGTTTGGACCACCCGTGGACTCCTCACAACACTGGGTAAGTGTGTGTTTGTGTTTGTGTGAGTCTGTGTTGGTCTATGAGTGTGTGTGTGTGTGTGTGTGTGTGTGTGTGTGTGTAGGGGCCCTATGCTATGCAGAACTGGGCACTATGATCCCGAAGTCCGGTGGTGAGTATCCGTATCTGATGGAGGCGTTTGGGCCAGTTTGGGCGTTCCTCTATTCCTGGACCACCATCCTCATCGTGAAGCCTGCATCCTTCGCCATCATCGCCCTCAGCTGTGGCGAGTATGCCGCCACACCCTTTTACCCAGGATGCACCCCTCCTCTGCTCGTCACCAAGAGCTTCGCCGCCGCCACCATCTGTACGTCTCACCTCCTCTCTCTCTCCTCCTAGGAATTCCCACTTAGAGAATCTATGAACCTTTGAACTTTGAACTTTGCCCTCTGGCTGTTGTCCTCAGTTCTGATCTGCCTGGTGAATTGTCTGAGTGTGAAGTTGGCCAGCTACATCCAGAACTTCTTCACTGCTGCCAAACTCTTCATCATCCTCATCATCGTGGTGGCTGGGATTGTGCTACTGGCTCAGGGTACAGTATGTGTGTGTGTGTGTGTGTGTCTGTTTTGTTTCTGGGCTGCTGTGAAACCAATGATTTGAGTTTTTCTGTTTTTTTTGTGTGTGTGTGTGTGTGTGTGTGTGTGTGTGTATGTATGTGTATGTATGTGTGTGTGTGTGTGTGTGCGTCCGTGCGTGCGTGCGTGTGTGGGCGTGTGTGCGTGCGTGCGTGTGTGTGTGTGAATACCTCACAGGAAACACACAGAACCTGACAAATGCATTTGACGGGGGGGCCACTTCTTTTGGAGCCATAGGACTGGCTTTCTACAACGGCCTTTGGGCTTATGGTGGGTGGTAAGCAACAAGAAGTCTATCTCTCTCTCTCTCTCTCTCTCTCTCTCTCACACACACCCACACACCCCCGCACTACAAGATGTTTTCTAAACAAAGTGCTGGTGAAGCCCTCGGGATGATTGACAGCTATGACTTACCCCAAACCTACTTCTAGGAGACTTAAAAGACAGAGATAAAGTTAAAACTTGCAAGTTAAAACAAGAGTAAAGAGTTAATCCAACCTGGGGTTGTAAATAGACCCTAGTTTGTCCCTTACGTCACATGCTCTGGCCCTGCAAAGATGCAGAGATTCTCATCACAGAGTCTTATTGTGTGTGTGTGAGAGTGCATGTGCGTGTGCGTGTGTGTGCGTGCCCCTGTGTATGTGTGTGTGTGTGTTCTCCTTTGCAGGAATCAGCTGAACTTTATCACAGAGGAGCTGAAAAATCCCCACAGGTGATACACAGCACTTGAGCTGATTATGTGTGTGTGTGTGTGTGTCTTTCTGCATGCACATATAAAAAGTATTCACCGCCTTGGATATTTCCCCTTTTACTGCTTTTATAAATGGAATCTTGATAAATATTCACCCCCCTTAAAGTGACTGATCTAAATCAACATCGGTTCAGCCAATTGGTGCTAGTAGTCTCATAATTAGTGGAGAGTGCAGTGAATGTGTATAGTATATTAATATAAAGACACCTGTAAAAGAACACTCCAACTCAGAGAAAAGGTTATTGAAAACCATAAGTGAGGGGATGGATACAAAAAAATGTTGAAGTCACTGAACATGAAATCTATCATTAAGAAATGTAACTAAGGAATATGGCACATGTGCAGATCCATCATTAAGGAATATACAGTAGCACATGTGCAAATCTGCCTAGAGTAGGCCGTCACCACAAACTGACCGTTCAAGAAGAATAGTGGGGGAGGGGGTGGTGGGGGAGGCACCTAGTTCTTCACCAGTCAAAGCTTTATGGGTGAGTGGCAAAGCTGTTATTACATCTCGACTAAAGTTCACCCAAAGACATGTGGGAGACTCCAAGGTCAAATGGAAGAAGGTCCTTTGGTCTGATGAGACCAAAATTGAGCTTTTTGGCCACCAGACTGGATGCTATGTTTGGCGAACATGTTATGTTATGTTTTGCACATCACCAAAAACGCACCATCCCTAATTTGAAGTATGGTGGTGGTGGTAGCATCATGCTGTGGGGATACTTCTCAACAGAGGCCCTGGAAGGCTTGTAAAGGTAAAAGTAAAATTAATTCATTAAAATATATGGAAATCCTGGAGGACAATCTGCTTCAGTCTGCAAGAGAACTATGACTTAGGAGAAGATTTACTTTCCAGCAAGACAATGAGCCAAAGCATACAGTGATAACTACACAGAAATGGTTTAAAGACAACAAGGTGAATGTTCTGGAGTGGCTGAGTCAAAGCCCAGACTTCAATCCTATAGAAATGTGTGGCTGGACTTAAAAAGGGCTGTTCACACCCAATCCCCTTCCAACCTGACAGAGCTTGAGCAGTTTTGCAAAAAAAGTAAAATTGCAGTATCCAGATGTGCAAGCCAAATTGAGACCTATCCACGCAGACTCCATGCTTTAATTGCGACCAAAGGTGCATCTACTAAATGCTGACTTGGGTGAATATTTATGCCAAAGTCAAAGTCAGCTTTATTGTCAATTTCTTCACATGTTCCAGACATACAAAGAGATCGAAATTACGTTTCTCACTATCCCACGGTGAAGACAAGACATATTTTACCAATTTAGGTCCACAGACAAACATAACATTCAAGTAAACAAAAAAGTAAGTAAATAAGTAAATAAAAAAGTAAGTAAATAAGTAAATAAGAGGGCACATATAATAATGAAAAAATAAGAGCAGCAAAATGTGGTTGAAATTGTGCATAGACAGTCAATAAAAATACTAGTGCAAATTCAGGCCAATAAAAGGCTTGGGTAGTTCTGTTTGACCTAAGTAAGAAGAAAGTGGCATAGTGGTGCAAGTTATGTAAGAGCAGCAGAAGTGTTGTGTTTTCAGGACAACAACACCAGTTGTAAAGTGTACAAGTGTGCAAGTGTGCAAGTGGAGTAGTGCAGGCGGCCATTTTGGGTCCAATGTCCAGGATGTTATGTAGCTGAGGGTGGAGGGGGGAGAGGAGGGAGAGAGTTCAGCATCCTTACGGCTTGGTGTATGAAGCTGTTGGTGAGTCTGGTAGTGCGG
>NC_055976.1:19872721-19900221 GCF_018492685.1 Alosa sapidissima | reverse complement strand
CAAAATGTAAACTAGAGGAAAAAACACTGGAAATCAATCCGGTTTATCCGAGGTATGGGTGCATATCAAGGCACCACAGGACCACATTCATACAGGGCCTCACTTATAAAGGTTGCTATGCACAAACAAAATGTGCACATTTCTACTCACCCTTTCATCCAGAGCTAGCCAACAAGGAACCATATTGACGTGTGCAATTTAAAATGTAGGCTATAATAGTGTATTAAGATAAGACATTTTAAATAATCTGATTCATAATCTCCACATTTTTTTAACACGCTCATACATGCATGCACAATTCAAGCCAGGTCAGTATTGATAATGAGAGGACTGCTTAAAGATGTGTGCTGCACGGTTTTATAAATCAGAGTATTTTCAATATTTCAACTCTAATCAAAACTCATTTAAGATATCTATAACTTGATCATAGATATCTACAATTAAATTAGGCCTATGACTATCCCTAACTCCAGTTTGAGATATCTACAACATCATTTTGACTAGTCATAATTCCAGTTACAGATATCTGCAACGTCATTTCGCCTAGTCAAAACTTAATTCAAGATATCTGAAAAGGAACATGTAGATATCTTGAATTGAGATGAATTAAATATATCTATATAGTTATGACTAGTCAGAATCAAATTGATAACTATATCTATGGCAGATATCCTTAATTCACATAGTGGATATCTGCAACTGAATTGTAGATATCCGTAATGATAAATCCCGTAGAAATGAATGGCACATGTGGCGTCATTTGTCCTAGGAAGAATGTCTTTGTGGATATCTGAAATGACAATTATGGATAGGAAGAATGTAGTTGCGGATATCTGAAATGTTCATTTTGACTAGGCAAAACTGAAATACAGATATCTGCAACACATATCCAGTCTAGCTGTTAAATGTTAAAATGGCTTGCCATAAGCGCTAGCCTACACCTGGCTGAATGCAATTTGCAGATTGGGACTGGGCTGAATGTGGGGCGGAGCCCTAGATTCGAAAAGCAGTGGAGTTTTGATTCCACCTTGCAATTTTTAGCCGCCAGGTGGCAGTGTTGACCACATATCCTAGATTACACAGACATTCACCAGCCCAGCAGTAGAACACTTGCAGGCACTCTTCACAGAATAACCTCTAGTTTCTTTTTTTTTTGCTACTCTATTCTTGAATCTACGGAGCCTGTGAGGTGACATGAAAAAAAATACTGAGAAAAGGTATGTACCTGGGACAAACACTGACTAGGTTTGCGAGATCTTGAGTTTGTTTTGCGAGATCTCGAGTTTCTTTTGCGAGATCTCATGTTTCTTTTGCGAGATCTCGCAAATCTTAAGGTTACTCACGTAACCCCGGTTCTCTGATAGCATGAGTGAGGTATCTCATTATGGGACACGCCCCCTCGCGAGTTCCCCAGAAGCCATTATTTCATTACGCCAGCCACCATTGGCTGGACGACTGACGTATGCGACGTGGAGGAGGTACTTCCTCCTCCCTTTTATTCTATGGCGCAACGTCATTGCTTCAGTCTAGCTAACCAACCTCTTCTCGCCACCGGCAAGGAGGGTGGTCTGGTGAGATACCTCACTCATGCTATCAGAGAACCGGGGTTACGTGAGTAACCTTAAGTTCTCTTTCAAGCATTCATTCGGTATCTCACTATGGGATATCATGACTCCCGGATTGCCAGACAAGCTTGCGATCCCCAACAACATCAGTGCGCCCCCGGCGTCCCAGTGCCTAACACTGAATGTGCCAAAGTCGGGGCAGTGACATCAAGTCTGTAAAACCTGACAAACGTTGTCGGGTTTGCCCAACACGCTGCCAAGCATACATCCTCTATGGGGAAGCCCTGAAATAAAGCCCATGATGTCGACATTCCTCGAGTGGAATGGGCTTGAAAAACCGACTGGGGGTTGTAACCCCTTAGTCGTATAGGCCAGGGCAATAGCCGCCACAATCCATTGTGATAGACACTGCTTAGTGAGCGGTCTACCCAGATGTGACTTTGCACAAGACACAAACAGCTGTTCCGTTTTCCTTAACTCCGCTGTTTTGTCCACGTACGCACGCAACGCCCTGACCGGACAGAGCGCATTCAGCCGCTCCTGCTCCGGGGAGGCGAAAGGCGGTGGGTTAAACGCAAATAGTTCAATCGGCCGACACGACAGTGACGGGTTGAAAACCTTCGGAATGAATGCTGGGTTGGGTTTTAATACAACCCTCGAGTCACCCGGGAAAAATTGCATACAGGCTGTATGCACAGATAGGGCATGAATATCGCTTACGCGTTTAGCCGTAGCCAAAGCCACCAACAAAGCCGTCTTGAGTGAGAGCACTTTAAGATCCAACTGTTGTAATGGCTCGAAGGGAGGGCGAGACAGAACATCCAAAACCATCGGCAGATCCCATGAAGGGGCCAGTGGTTTAGAAACCGGGCGGAGGCGTCGAGCCCCTTTCATAAATTGACGCATGAGAGGGTGCTGGCCCGCTGTTTTGTCCCCAAAGCCTACATGGCAGGCCGAGATGGCAGCCAGGTAAACTTTGACAGTGGAGAAGGACTTGTTTTTATCCAGTAAGTCTTGCAGAAACGTAAGGATAACGTCCACAGAGCACTGGAAGGCTATCGTCCCTGTTTTAATACACCAGTCATTAAATACACGCCATTTGCTATCATACAACGTCCTAGTTGATGATGCCCTAGCGCTCTGAATGGTCGCTATGACATTACAGGGCAGTCCTGCAGCTGTCAGATTCAGCCTTTCACGGGCCAGTCCCAGAGGGCCAGGCGCTCTGGATGAGGGTGAAATATTTCCCCGTTTGCTTGGGACAGCAGGTCCCTGCGGGGGGGCAGCGGCCACGGTGGGGAGTGGAGTAACGGGATTATTTCTGCAAGCCAGGGTTTCCCTGGCCAGCGCGGGGCTACGAGAATGAGTGAGAGGCTCTGTTCCCGCACCCTGGCGAGCGTTGGAGTGATCAGTTCCAACGGAGGGAAGGCATAGAGCAGGACGTGTGGCCACTGGTGTGCCAAAGCATCTATCCCTAACGGGGCTTTCTGATCGCGCAGGGAGAAAAACATCGGACATTGCGCATTCTCCTCTGAGGCGAATAAGTCCACTTTCGCTCGACCCGTTCGCAACCAGATTTGAGCCAGATTTGAGCCACATCGCTGTGGAGTTTCCAGTCTCCGTAGCGGGGGTTGCCCCTGGATAATAAATCTGCACCCAAATTCAATACACCGGGGACGTGTGTGGCTTTCAACGACAGGAGCCGTGTGCTGCTCCATAAGATCAGTCTGTGTGCCAACGTGTGCATATGACGAGACCTCAGTCCCCCCTGCTTGTTGACATAAGCCACCACAGTGGTGTTGTTTGTTCTGACCAAGACATGATGCCCTCTCAGGATGGGCAAAAAATGTCTGAGTGCGAGCCAAACCGCCATCAGTTCTAGACGGTTTATGTGCAAAGTTTGCATGTGTGAGTCCCACACCCCGTTTATCGACCTGCCCTCGTGAGTAGCTCCCCAGCCGCTCAGCGAGGCATCCGTCGTCACTACTTTCCTGTGTAAGACAGCACCCATCGTAGTTCCCTCTGTGAGGAAGAGTGGGCGTTTCCAGGGCCTTAGCGCAGCGCAGCAGGCTGCTGAGATTGCGACAGGGCGATGGCAGTGACGCGAGGGATTCAATCCCAGCGACGCCACCCATCGCTGAACAGCCCTCATGTATAAACGGCCGAGGGGAACGACCACCAAGGCTGACGCCATGAGGCCCAGGAGTCTGAGGCAGACCCTGAATTTCACAGTAGCCCCCCTGCGGAAAAGCGCGAGGCATGCGCGGAACGCTTTGACTCGTTCCGCTGACAGGCGCGCTCTGTTTAGAGACAGCCCTATGAAGGTGGTGATCTGACACGGGCACAGCACGCTTTTCTCCCAGTTTATTCTGAAGCCTAGTAACAACAGGTGCTCCGTTAGGAGAGCCGTGTGCTGCTGCGCTTCCTGGTATGAGTACGCGGCCACCAGCCAGTCGTCGATAAAAGTAGCCAGACGTAAACCTTTTTCCCGGAGCGGCGCGATAGCCGCTTTGGTGACCTTGATGAAGACTCTGGGGCTGAGCGCAAGGCCAAATGGGAGGGCAAGCCACTCGTAGGCCACACCTCGAAAGGCAAACCTGAGGAACTTTCTGTGGGGCGGATAGATCGGGACGTGTAGGAACGCATCGGTCAGATCCACTGAGGTGAACCAATCGCCCGGGCGCACGAAGCGCATTAATGCGTCGTTGATTAGCATCCTGAACCTGTACTTTCTTAGGTATCTGTTCAGTGCACGCAGGTCCAATATCGGGTGCAAGCCCCCCCCTTTCTTTGGGACCAGAAAATACCTCGAGTAAAAACCGTGACGGCTTTGCTCGAAGGGGATTACCCTGATCACTTGTTTGTTTAACAGGGAAATTATTTCCCCCTGTAGAACACGGGCAGATTCCCCTGTAGCGTGGGGCTTGTGCCTTTCTGGGGAGGCACAGCTGCAGTGCTTCACCGTCCCGTTTCTTTTCCTCACACCGCTTTTGCATAGTGGCCACGGCTGGTCCAAAGAGGCCTTTGGGGTCCACGGGCACATCTAGCAGCTGGGTCTTCTCCTTGTGGGAGAGGCTGGAGAGGTTGAGCCAGCGAGCTCTCTCTTGAGAGACCAGGAGGGCCATAGCCCGTCCCGCCGTTTGCACCGCACACCTGTGTAGCTGTAGGCAGAGGTCTGTGACCACACACATTTCGTCCCACACAGCTGGCTGGTTGGGGGCGGACGAGAAGTCTTCCTCCAGCTCGGCTTGGTAGGCCATGAGCAGAGATGAGGCGTTGAGAGCTCTCACCGCCGACGCCACTGCTTTGTAGCTTTTTTCAGTCACAGCGGACTGGAAATTGTCGGCTTTGGAGGGGAATGCGGGTCCCGAGGGGGTCATCGCAGACTTCTGGGTGGAGTGGAGATGGGAGGCCAGGAGCGGTTCGACAGGGGGCAGATGGGAGAATCCACTGCTTTCCATGTCTGGCCATTCCAGCGCCGCGAGCCCTTGAGCCGGGTTTTTCGCTGAGAATGGGCTGCTCCATGAGCGTGTGGCTTCCTCGAGGCACTCGGGGAAGACGGGCAGTAGTTGTCTGGTGGAGCTTTTAGCCTTCGGGAGCCTCTTTCCCTCGTAGCGAGAGGACACGGTCTCCTTCTGGGCCTCAGGCCAGGGAACGCCGAGCGTTGCAGCTGCTCTCTTGCAGACGTCGTGAAGGCCCACGCTTGCGGCTTCATCAGCCTCAGTGGCGGTGCTATCACTTCTCACGCCGCTCGGGCGAGCAGCCTGAGTGGCTGGGAGGAATAAGTCATCGCCATCCTCATCCCCCAGGGATAGTAGGTCGACGGAGTCATCCTCTGAGATGAGTTCAGCTTCGCCAGTCGCACCTAGCATCCCCATTGGGCTGTCTTCGGTGTCGGATATAGGCGATAGAGCGTCGAGCTGGTCGCCCCAGCTATCGCCCAGTTCTCCAGCGCCGGCCGGCTCCTGGGAAAGGGTTGCTGACTCAAGGGGAGGGAGGTCATCCGCTCCTAGCATGGGGTCGTCGTCGGTGAGACTAGCTAGGCGTGCTAGCCTACGTCGGCGAGACCGGAGGGAAAATCGGGCGCAGTGTTCACACACTTCCGGGGATGTTAACGCGGTCTGGCCGTGTTGCAGCCCCAGACACGCGGCACACACCTGGTGGGTGTCAGCAGCCGAAATCTTGTTCCCACACAAACACATCCTAGCCGGGGCTTCGCACTTCCTCGCGGGGAGGGGGGGCACTGGCGTCGACATGTTGTTTCGCTACTGTTTGAGGACAGGCTAGCGGTTGCTACTGTTTGGTGACAGACTAGCTTTGGAGCTACTGTATGGAGACAGACTAGCTTTGGGGTTTGGAGGCTACTGTTTGGAGACAGGCTAGCGGGCTACTGTTTGGAGACAGGCTAGCGTGCTACTGTTTGGCGACAGGCTAGCAAGGGAGAGGCTACTGTTTGGCGACAGGCTAGCCAAGTCCAAACCAGTGCTCTTCGAAGATGAAGCGGCGTTAAGGTAGCGTTCGGGGACCGAGTCGTTACCTCGCTCAATGAACAGTTAAGCCACCAAGCCACAGCACCTGTATACAAGAGAGCAAGCCTCTGGGGGCGAGAAGAGGTTTTAGACTGAAGCAATGACGTTGCGCCGTAGAATATAAGGGAGGAGGAAGTACCTCCTCCACGTCGCATACGTCAGTCATCCAGCCAATGGTGGCTGGCGTAATGAAATAATGGCTTCTGGGGAACTCGCGAGGGGGCGTGTCCCATAGTGAGATACCGAATGAATGCTTGAAAGAGAACCATCAATGCAGAACCACAAACGTTCTGGAGAGCTTCAGTCACTAAAATTACGTTGAAGTGCCTTGTTTTGCCAGCATGCGGCGAATAAGAGCAAAACTAACGGGCTTCGCGCATAAATGCAGGCCAGGCTGCAGTGTCATTGTCGGCGAAATCACTGAAGTCACTGGCAGAAATATAAATAATCAAATAAACGCTTTCTGTGGTGATTCTGCATTAAGTGTGCATTCATCGATGTGTCTCACTTACCAGCTTAAGCGTTGTTGCTTGTTGTTTCTGGCAGTTTCCCTATTGGCTGATAATGATTTATTTATAAAAATGTATCAAAAGTTAGCCCTCCCCCGTGGGGAGTATAGGCTACGTTAGACGTGACCTGTCAAGACGTGAGATTGAGAGATTCTGTTCTCGGTAGCGTAGCCAGAAATGTTCAAATGGGTGGCCATACAAACATTAATAATAGGCATGTTATATTTATGACATATAAAGTGGAATTTATTGAAGGCATTTGATCACAGACAATAGATTGAACATATTGGACAACTCCAAAGAAGCCTTATCATAGGCATGTTACATTCATGACATGAAAAGTGGAACTTATTGTACAAAAATGACACATTATGCTGTCGGCTAAACATTTTAAACTTGCGCAAAACTGCATGAAGCCAGCACAAATTGAAGCAACAGCTTGACCATCGGACAATCCTACTGCAAAGCCTTTTCATAGGCATGCAGCGTTTATGACATAAAAAGTGGAATATGAACGCATTTCATCACACCTGACAATTACGGAGCTGCCGGCTGTAGCCTACGCGATTTTACAGATTCTTGAACTATCAGCGCAGTGTTGACTTGCGCGTCTTTTTTAGATGGTGAATGTAAACGAAGGAAAGCATAGTTCAAATTACAGGAGACAGAAATATCAGTTTTGGGGGGGTCAGATCATTTTTTCTGATATTGTGAAAAAATATCATTACAGTTGGCTACAATACAAGTCAACTCCTATTTTCACTAGGAAAAGTTTAATGTAAAGCGATTTCAGACACCCCTATTATGGACCGTACCATTTTTAACCACCGTGGCGCTAGAAGCAACGGAGATAGAGAACGACTTCAACTTCTCAAGCAAGTGTCAACGACGTTGAATGACAAAACGCTAGATTCCTCCAGTAGCCTAAATTCGGTTTGCTGCTGACGTGCATGGGTAAATGTAAATTGCTAGCAGACGTCTAGCTTGTTGAAAATGTGCTATTTTACAACCTTCATGTATTAACGTGTTTTGTTCTTTCATAGCTCATGTCACGTCTTCATACATTTAATTACCGGCTACTTAGCCTACTTAACCACTGAGGCTAGTAAAGTGGACCTTGGTTAGTTACCAAGGTTAGTTAGCAAGATAATTCTTTATCTAAATCATTTATTATTATTTTACATTGTGGTGAGGTAAAATCGATTGTCATTTCCAAGGAGATGAACTCCAGTCCATAGCCTAGGTGTCACGGCTGCACGGGCAAAGTATGGCAAGGCAAGGGAATCTTTGAAATACAACAATCTTTATTCTAGAACACAACCCACATAGACTAATAACCGACCAGGACTGAGAGGAGACAGAGGGTTTACATACACAATAGGTAACAGGGCACAGGTGGACAATGATCAAGGTAAAACAAGAGACAGGTGGAAACCAATATTAAACTAACAGACTAATTAACAGAAAGACAGAGGACTGGACTAGACCAACAAGACATTAACGGGGAACAGGTGTGGAAACAGAAACGGAGGGAAAACTAACAAGACAGGAAGCACAGACCAAATAAGGAGATGGGGCAGAGACAAAGACAGGTGACAGGCAGGTAAACACAAAGCACATGGGGAACAAACAAAGGAGCACATGGCACCGGACCCTTACACTACTGTAGGTGTCCATTGATTCTCATTTTATCTTGAATAAATTATTGTGCCCTTTTGAAATTAGTTTGGCACAGATCCTGTGTTCTTTTTATTACGCACAAGAGGGTCTGTTGTAGCTAAGCCTACATAACATAACAACACATGAAATCTGTGGAAACATAAAGAGCCAAGTACTAAATAGTACATGCTAGTATTTGAATTTGTTTTTAATTGGTTAGTAGGCCTATTGTTTTTACATTCTAGTTATGGATTCTTGTAGGTTACCGCTCTGTAGTTCTTATGTGGTAGTAGGCTGTGTTTTCATAGTGGCTATATGCTCCTTAATCAAATTAAAGATTGCTTAGGTTTCACATATCTCTAGGCAATTGTGTTGATTTGACACTGACTACCATAGACTATTATGAAATCTAAAAATAAACCAAATCAATATGTCATGAAATAAGCAATAGGCTTCATGTAAAGGTATTACTTTTACTAGTAATTAGAATGGTATTTCAGTGCACTTACCTTCTAACTTTTGAGAATTGATCAAAACAGTTCTCTTTTGGATATACAGTAATAACGTATAAATTATATATATACAGTAAATGAGATATTATGTAGCCAACTGATTATCAGTTTGTCGCATGTTTACACCTTGTTTGTGTGTTGCACAACACATGTTGCACTTGGCGATCACGATGGGGATTGATATGGTAGTGGACCATGATGGTCATAGAAGAAGTGGAGTGGAAGTGGAAGAAAGGAGCAGTACCCCCCAATTATGGTGGGTAATTCGCACTCCTAAAGCCTAATTGGACGGGCAAGACTGACAAGTAGACAGGCCTGGCCGTGGCTACGGGTATACTTGGTAGGCAAAACTAGTGGGAAAATGTCTGTAAACAAATTTGGTAGCCAGAAAAAAGAACATAAACAGATGATAGAAAATACAAAAAAGGAGGGAGAGAACGCAAAGAAGGTAGGCCTATGGTTCTTGGCTTCACATTCGGGCAACAGACGAGTTCGAGGATACGGTAGGACAATGATGACATTACAGTAGCCCGCTGTGGCATGGTCACTTGAATTGTATGGTTCATCTATATTATTTTAACTAATTGATCTGAATTGGTTGATGTTTCTCCTGGTAGCCTGTGCTCGCCTGTGCTGCGTGCGTATACCTAGACCATAATGGCTGTTGCGGTCGTGGGCGTGTTGCTGCCCGGCACAGAATAACGTAGAATCGGCCCTGTCTAAAATCAAAAGACTATCACTGTGCGTGTGTGGTAACGTTAACTTCTGGTCTTGACTCACTGCAGAATGCAGCGGCTTGTTCACTGCACTGGAGAATACAGCTAAACAAGTTAAAGAAAGGGAAACGAAACTTCATATTTTTAAAGCCTCTAAAATCAAATTGACTATTGAAATCGAGGTTTAGGATGGAGTGATGTGTAGGAGCGATGACGCCCCCGCCCCCCCTCGGCTTTTTTAATATATATTTAGATTTTGGGGACTTTGCGAGTTTAAAGAAAAACTAAGAAGTACTTTTATTTTTAATAAACATTATAATAAACTACTTCTAGGAAGGAGTTAAAATTATTTTTATTGTCCAGTCACTCTCTAAATGGTGACTAACTCAAATCTCTGTGGAATAGTCATGATTCTCTTGTGTTGAAAATGGCTGCAGAGTTCCACTGGAGATGTAAGAGAAAGAGGGGTAAGTGTTACTCTCATAAGAGCATTTTCCCTTCTTCTGTCTGACAAGGGAGCTCTTACTACACTGATGAAAGGCTTTGGCATTGATGGGACATGTTGGCTTAGGTGTTAGGGTCAATACTTGTATGATTGTGTTTTTATGTTAGAATAAGGGCATAATGTGTATAATGTTCTTAGATTAGGGAGGAGTAGTTTTGACGTTTGAGTGTCCCGTAACCTGTTGGTGGATGCTATTCAGGAAACAGTAACCCATTGTAATAATTTCAAACAATATTTGTTATTGTTTTTTACTGTTAATTTCATCTGTTCACAATAAATATTACTTTCACATAGCATGCCTCATTATTGCTAGAATGTGTGTGTGTGTGTGTGTGGGGTGGGAGGGGCTCTCTTGATGGACTCAGGGTTCCCTGCAGTAACACAACCAGTCCTCCAGGGGGCATTCTGGTACTCAGTTGCAGTGTTCTGTAACCTGTGTGCATAGCAATGTCACATGCTCATCCAATCATCCACACTCCAACCCACAGACCAGCACGCATGCACAGACACACACATACACACACACACACACATAAGGCAGTTCATCACAAGCTAAGATGAAAATGCCTCCAATTGGGGGAGGGGTGAAGGGTTAAAGGGGGTTGAGGGTATAATTCACGTTCTATTTAGGAACAGTGGATTTACAAATACTCCTCAATTGAAATGGTACTCCTTTAGTTTATAATATCTGGGAATAAAGGGAATACATTGCAGTCTGAATAATAATTGCTAGAAAGTGTGTGTGTGTGTGTGTGTGTGGGGTGGGGGGGGGGTCTCAGGTTCCCTGCAGTAACACAACCAGTCCTCCAGGAGGCATTCTGGCTTTCACTGCTGCTTGATTGGATATAATGATCACTGATTGGTCATAGCCCTGGCCGGGCTTAGCATTCTATCATAAACAGTAATGACCTCCTGCATAGTATTACTGTGCTAAGTATTATTATGATTTCTATTCATATTACAAGGTTGTCAGATGCAGTATAATTTGATTAGATGAAGAAATTGTGTTTAAGTTTAAAGATGCACTCAAAGCCATAACTGTCTGTGACTTTTTTATTGGTGAAAACTGAGTGAGTAAATAATGACTTTGAAAGGTCTTTACAGTATATTATTTGGTAACACCTTACGGTAAGGGTGCATGAATTCATTCATGATTCATGCATTTCTTCATTCCTTTATATCTAATGAATCATCAGGAATTGACATGAGTTTAAAATCTTTCATTCATGACTTCATTTATGAACAACACATCAACTAAAGGATTAGGTATGGTGGGTACATCATTATGATTTATGATTTCTTAAGCATGATCATCATGATTACACAAATGTATCATGACTTCATCATGTTTGTGGCCCCTCAACTAAAGTGTGAACAATGGCATGTGTTTAGAAAACTGTACAAGTTGTTTTCAAATAAGAATTTGAGTCGTGGTGACCACATTTATGGCAGAAAAAGAAATCATCATGATCATTCTTAATAATCGTCATGAATCAAGGCTGTTTCGTCTGATGCCGCTTTTTCTGACAGGTTTTTCTGAGACCTAATGCCTTTCCATCTGATATCTGACCTGTCTCTGACTGCTTTCATCTGAGGTCGATTTTCCTGATGCAGTTTTATCTGACAGTATAATTCCATAAACATGACAGAGGTTTTCCCGAGACCCGATGCCTTTTCATCTGATGTCTGAGACATGACTGTGCCAGCAGCCAGGTAGAGCAGCTAATTGGTGAAATCACCTGTGTTAAGTGCACAGGTAGATCCTATACATGGTTGGACTTTTACTTTCTGAAGCTGGACTTTTCCACCTCTACCCATATAAGATTTCTGTAGAACAACTCAAAGACTAATCACTTCATGTATCATTAACAGATCACAGCTATGTTGGGTGGGGTCATTCTCATGAGCTCAGGGCCTGGACTGTGTTCTGAGGCATCGGTCAGTCATTCAGGAGACATATTGCAACATGCTTAGAGTAACAGAAAAATCTCAATTTCTTGTCGCTGGGATAAATGCATCTTGTCGCTGTATATGCTTAACCTGACCCTAGCCAGATGAATTTCGCTCCGCCTAGCTCCACTCATCCATCTGGAACCGATCCATTGAAGTGTTGCTTCAGAAGGCTGGGCCTAATCAAAAAATGCTTGCATATGATTGAATAAGCCACCATCTATTGACGTGCTACTTCAACCACTCACATCGAAGCCAACCCGTGACGCTGATAACAGTCTCACAGTCAAAGATAATGAATGCGTAGCAAGATGGGTCGTCCTAGTTCATGTCTATGAGGGCAAAGTGGAGTTCAGTCAGAGACAGGCTCTGGTTCAGTTCCCGCCTGCACAGGGGCGTGTCACTGACGTATGAGGGTATGGAGATCATGATACCGTGTCCGAAATGTGCATCCATTGTTCAGAAAAATAAGGCTTTGACAAATTCTGGGAAATTCTTGGATTCTGCCATAGACCTCAATGTTAAAAAGAGAGCCTGATCACTGCATACAGTAAATGTGCGGGGGCGTGTACTGCTACCCTATTTGCATAAATTTCCAGGGACAGGACATGGCCTCTCATGAAGTATTTTCGTAATCAACCATCTTTGTCACAGTCGCTTCTACGCTATGTCACATCTATGAAACTCCCGCCCTGCGTCCTGATTGGCTGTACCATAAAATCGGTTGCAGAAATCACTCTCAATGGAAGAGGTCCCAGATGGATGTGAGTGAAGCTAGGCGGAGCTAAGCGGAACGAAATTCATCTGGCGAGGGTCAGGTTAGTATATGCTGCCTGGGGACATGGGTCTGTATGGACTTTCCATCATCAGTACTGACCTCCTCCTCCTCCTCCACTGGAAGTAAAGTAACTGACTTGTGACCATCATTGAAATGAGGATCCCACTCCACTGACCAGGAAAGACTCAGAAGGGTTAGGGTTAGATGCTTTTAGCATAATAATAGCACAAAGGGGCTCATTACTTCTGGGAGTGTGAGATACCGAGATGCTTGTGTTCAGGTAAGGGCACATTTCAGCTGCACCGTTATATTTAATCAATGAACTGATAGAATGGACATTTGTTGTTTGTTTGTTTGCTGTGTCTAAAGTTATGTGTGTATGGCTCTAATTAGTGAAATCACCTGTGTTAACATCATAGGTAGAACCAATACATGGTAGGACTTTTACTTTCTAATTCTTATCTTAACTAATAATGATAACGATAACGACATAATGATAACGTTGGGGATCACTTTCAGAGAACGATAAAAAGCTGACAGCCAATCAGAATGCAAATTTTAGCCATCATATTAATCAACACCAGGCACATGTGGAGGGGGGGGGGGGGGGAGTTGAGCACACAGTGAACACACAGTGAGGTGAAGCACACACTAATCCCGGCGCAGTGAGCTACCTGCATCAACAGCGGCGCTCAGGGAGCAGTGAGGGGTTAGGTGCCTTGCTCAAAGGCACTTCAGCCGTGCCTACTGGTCGGGGTTCGAACCAGCAACTCTCCGGTTACAGTCATGCACACAATTCAAGAATTTCTCAGAATTATGAAATGTATTTTACATGTGAAATCTATGAACTAATCATGTTTTGGTACTTGTTGTGAGAATTGTGAGAATTGAGTGAGAATTGAGTGTGCATAATGCAATTAAGTGAGACAGTTAGAATCATATGCCTTTCAGCGTGACTTATTTTTGTGTAAAAAATGTGCTGGACTGGGCGGCGGTCATATTTTGTACCGCTCTGCGGTACATCTAGTTTAGTAACCTGTTAGGCCACATGGGCAAATCCGTTTCATGTCCACTCTGTCTCTGACAGTAGACCAGTTCAAGGCCTCCTCAAGGCACTAGCAGTAGGCAGGCAGGTAGGCTGTTATGAAATAGGTTTCCAACCAGTGTTACAGTTTTTTACAACACGCAACATTCAAAATGTCATAAACACATCTTTAAAGCAAACATTCGCCTCACATTATCAATACTTTTGTCATAATATGACATTTTGGATACATCATGTACAGACTGCTGCTCAAAGCCTGAAGCTCTTCTGTCTTTCACGGGCTTCTATGCATATTTCCATATACGACTAAAAGTCATCTACAGAGAGAAGCTGAAATAGACAATAAACATGTAAGCAATATTGAAACCAAAAATAGTGATTTTCCTAAATAATATGCTGTTGGGAATACAGTATTTTACAGCCAACAAGAAAAAATGAAGCAAAATACAATGACCACCAGTTGTACATGGAGTTTTGAAAAAGCTGATTTTGCCAAAGACAGAAATTACTGTATTTCCACATTTTGACATTTGAAACAGGCTACAGTGCACACACATTATAGATATACATAAAGTGCAATTACTACTTAAAGTAGAGCATGGTGGCCCCAGCAGTGGCGCGGCTGGCTGGGGCACCTGCACCGTACGCCGGCGACCCGGGTTCGATTCCCGCCCCGTGGTCCTTTCCGGATCCCACCCTGACTCTCTCTCCCACTCACTTCCTGTCAATCTCCACTATCCTATCTAATTAAAGGCATAAAAAGCCCAAAAAATATACTTTAAAAAAAAAAAGTAGAGCATGGTACCGGACAGACAACAAAAAACAACAAAAGCACCCTGATTTATGTTGATAGATGTATGCCAATATTTGATAGATGCCTTATCAAACTGATTCAGGGGACATGCCATCTCTGATGTGTCATCTGAGTCTCATAAACAGCACTATGTGTGACTGTTAGTGTGCCAGACAGGTCATGTTTGTCAAGGTCACATTTGCCAGGTTTGACAGGTTCAGGTAAGGTATCATGGCACTGTTGTGCAGACAAACTAATTACAGTGTCACTCTCACAATGGAGGGAAGTTATACTATGCCCACAGGACAAATGTGTCTGCACCTTCCTCAAGTTGGTATGTGAATAAGTGTGTGTGTGTGTGTATATGTGTTTGTGTGCGTGATAACGTTGGGGATCACTTTCAGAGAACGATAAAAAGCTGACAGCCAATCAGAATTTTTTTTAGACATCCATCACACTAGCATGATACAGCACTGAAGAGGGAGTGCCTGAGAGGGAGTGAGTGAGTCAGTCCTCACACATACTCCTACTCTCTCTCTCTCTCTCTCTACACATTCACACACACACTACTCCTCATCCTCCCTGCCCTTACCTCCCCTCTCCCTGCAAGGCGGGGTGATTGGGCGGGGATACACACACACACACACACACACACACATACAGTACAAAGGACACACACACTCACAGAGAGAGAGGACATACACTCACACACAGGGCAAGCACATACCACCTCTTCCTTCTGTAGTAGGACAGAGTTCTCACTAAAAGCAGAGAGAGAATGAAAGACTAGCATGGACAAGATTGAGAAAAAAACACAGAAATACAGCTGGTAAGAGAGATAGAGAGAGAGAGAGAGAAAGTGAGTGGGAAGAGAACACAGTTAGTGAGTGCGAGTGAAAGACAGAGAGAGAGAGAGAAAGAGAGAGAGAAAGAGAGAGAAAAAATCAAATTACAGCAGAAAGTCCATCATTACAGAGGAACCAAAAGAACCACAGACCCGCCGAGGAACCAGAAGCACCAATCACAGCAGACCCACGGCCCACAGCGGAACCACAGAACCAAGGAACCCAGAGTTGCTGCAGCTGTTTCCTCTCTCATGGTGAGTAAGTGCCACAAGGGGATCATTTCACCCGTAAGCTTGAGATGATATCTTAAGATAAGTGACGGTGTAATTATGTGAAGGGGGGCATGAGAATAAACGGGCTTTAATGTGGCTTGACTGTTGAAATTGCATTTACAAAGGAGTAGAAGATCTGGGCAGCTGGAGAATGTGTGTTGTGTCCTCCCTTTCTCTCTCTCTCTCTCTCTCTCTCTCTCTCTCTTTCTCTCTCTCGATCCCTGTCTGTCTCAGAGTCAACCCAAGCCCTGATGGGGTACTAAGCAGAATTTGATTTGGGGGGTCCCCTACCACCTTATCGCCACTTATAATATTGAATATTGTTAATTTTTGATCATTAACATCACTGGCAGTTCTATATTATAGTCTTTATATATTTTATATATTTTATATATATATATAACTAAGTAGTTATTGAAATATTTTGCCATTTGAATATTTCATATTGAGTTTTTTTTACTTTTTAACACTTACCTTTAATGTCAAGATTACATTCATCAGTGGTGTGTAAGTCTTAGGTGCCTTTTACTTTCAGAAGGAGAGTCATTTGTTTCTGTGTGTTTTACTTGGAAATTAGGTGTGCATGGCCTAAGGTAATGAGGATATAAGTCATGATGTTTGCTATTTCATCACTCGAAGAGAAGCTTTCTTTGATCGCAGAGGAGTCTCATGCAATCCCTTACCAAAAAGAAGCTTATGGAAGTGTACTGTTGGTATACTTAATTTAAACTAAAAATGATACTTGATTTAGTATATTAAATATATATATACTAAATTGAACTATACTTAAAGGTTGTATCAGCGATTGCAGGCCCAAAAAAGCATCTCTGCATCTCTGTAGGCAGCCTAGGCTCCGAGATCTGTACACAAAAACGATTGCTACCAACGGTTGGCAACCCACTCAAAGGCAAAATAAAGTGTTTCAACCAATAACCGAATAGATGTGCGTTTAGGAGATTTATAATTGCACGGGAGAGAGGGGGAGGGAGTAGCGAGCTAGCTCTCTGTTTTATTTGAACATCAACAGAAGTGACGTATACCCTGCTATCGCTGATACAACCTTTAAGTCTTTATGCTTTGGCATCCAATACAATATTTGGATGCACATTTTGATTTATAAAGAAAACATGTTCTTTATTCAGATTATGTGTTGTGAATTTTTGTATGTGTAGTCCACTGGTTGTGTTTATATTAGTGAATTTTAAGAATACTTAAATGAATAAAAGTATGCTTCAAGTATAAAAATAATACCTGAATGGAAACCTAGTAGTATACTTTAAAAGTCAGATGCAGTCCATGTAAAGTAAACTTACAAGTATACTTGTAGTATAAACAACTTTCAACTTATAGTTTACTAAGGGATATATTTTTCAGTATAAGTATATATTGGTAGTGGGCAGCAGAGGCTCAGGAGGTAGAGTCGTCCAGGAACCAGAAGGTTGCAGGTTTGAGCCCAACTCCTGACAAGACGCTTAACCCCAAAAGTGCTCCCGATGTGTAGGTTGGCGAATTGCATGGCAGCCTGCGCCATCGTTGTGTGAGTGTGTGTATCAATAGGCCCTTTCACACTGGCGAAATCGCCGCGATTTTATGTACCAGAATCGCGGAACGACTGTCCCTTTCATATAGACCGAGGCGGAACGGCAGGACAAAGTGTCTCGCCAAATTTACTACCAAGCCCCCTAGACATTTTGCCGAGTTTTTTCGTTCCGGCACCAATGTGAGATATGACATTGTAAAGTGCTTTCAGTGCTTGGACGAATGGAAACTAACAGTATATCCGTAAGTTCACTTCTAGTGCACCTAAAAGCTACGGTACTTGTATACCTTAAAAAACTTTAAGTTTACTAAAAAGTGTGCTAGAAATATATAACTAGTACTAGTTTACGTACAGTATAGTTCTCAGTACAGTTGCAGTACAAAATAAAGTATACTTACGAGGTTACTATTATTAACTGAAAAGTGGGCCAAGTTAGTCTGAAGAAGTATTAAAAAAATAGTACATAAGTATAGTATACTTGTAAACTGCATTTAAGTATACTTATCGGGCCAGGTAACACCCACTGTTTTCGTTTTTTTTTCTTACCAACAGTACAACGGCTTTTCGTCCAAAAACATTTGCTAGCGCAGTCAGCCGATGATATAGGCTACAGTCATCAAGGGTAACATCCAGGCCTCCACGAAAAATAGGATTTTATTAGGTCGAGGGAGCAAGTGAGTAGTCGAATGACAATTTTCTCATTGGCTACTTTGCATAGCGGGACAATTGTTTACTGCCTCTGGGACCAGTTGGACCCGGAAAAAGTATTATCGGCACATTATTGCATCACGACTTAACAACCGCATAGGGTGGTCCGGCTCTGGTCTGTCTGTCTTCCTCTGATGTCAGAGGAAGGTTTGGCACTGCCGTGTCCTCTCAATCTCCCTCCTGTGTAGAGATTCCAGTTAGACACTATAACAAGAGGCATCCACAGAATTAGAGAGAGGAGAGGCACATGGTCGAAGGAAAAGTCTGTGTGTGTGTGTGTGTGTTTGTGTGTGTGAAGGCAAAGGAAAGTGTGTGTGTGTGTGTGTGTGTGTGTGTGTGTGTGTGTGTGTGTGTATCTGACAGGCCAAATGTGAGCATTATTGTAGCAGATCACTGGAGCGTGCTTATACATCAGGACAAGCCCATTTAATAAGGCATCGAGTTTAACGCAGGGAGACCAGCCATTTGACATACGGCTCAATCAATGCCCATCGTCCATTACAGAGCTCGCTGACTCAGAAACGGCACCGTACACACACACACACACACACACACACACACACACACACACACAAACACGTGCACACACACACACACACACACACACACACACACATACTGTACATACAATACAGACACACGCACACACACACACACACACACACACACACACACAGCAAAACATAGGAAAACCCTACAGTAAAAGCATGCGGAGAGCTGTCAGTCACACAGTAAAATGTGTGGTTATGAATGGTTATTTAACATGTTCAGGTTATGCACAAGATCTGATGCAGGTCAAACTTACAAACTGTACATTTCTGGCACACCTGGTCTGTGTAAAACTGAAAGAGTCCAAAGCGTTTACGTAATAGTTCATGTAATCAAACAACTCACTGTTTTTGAACTGATTTTGTATGACAGTTCTATGAGGGCTTGATATCTTGATTACTTGCTTGACTACCTTCTCATATAGTGGCTAAATGTCAGACAGCCCATTCAGATTGTTTAGTGCTTATTACTGTCTGTGACAGTAGCCTCTGGCAGAGTGTAGTCAGGATTATTGTTGCAAGGAGGATGCTGGCGTTTCCATGTCCCAGAGGAATTTGAAAGTTATCGGAGAACTGCCCTGAAAGTTACATTGCCAACAAACACTAGTTATTATGACATGTAATATAAAAAAGTGTTTTAGGACCTTAATAATTAACATTTGTGGCATACAATATCTAGGCTATCATTGGGTTCATAAAATGCATACAAAAACTGCTAAATAATAACAAACACATGAATATTTTCCAGTTTGTTTCCAACGAGGATGACAAATGATCGACCTTCAGCCTTTCACCCTTCCTTTTAGTTTAGTTTAGGCAAATATAGTGGGTGTATGTTGCTGACATCATGTTATTCATGACTACATATCATTTGCACACCCCTCTCATTCAACATTCCCTGAAGTCACTATAACAGTGTCATTGCAGAGACCCAGTGTAGTTGCAAAGCCGCGTTATCGACTCCTCCTCATTACTCACAGATTAAATGCAAGACGTGACCGTTTCATTTCATTTTGGCGACTGACCTCATACAATGCCCCGGACATTTTCTGTTTGTGAGTGTACCCAGGTAGCCGATCAATGACCGAGCGCTGACTCCGCCTTGGCCCGCCCCGGCTACTCTCATTGGAAGCCAGGCCAGAGGGGCCGGAAACTCGGTGGGGTATCGGGCTTTTGTGAGTCTGACTGCATATGACAAGACCGACGCGCAAAACGGATCAACTTTTCCTCTCTGCCATTGTGGGATGCCACACCCCTGTCACCTTATAATGCGCTCGTCTTCGGAGACTTTCATGCATTGGCGCAAATAAGTCATTTCGCAAGGATTATTTTGGAATTTTACGTTGTTTTTTGTTTGTTTTTTTGCTTGTTAAATAACTTCATCATGAGTGCCGCTGTGGCCAACGACAGTTTTTTTCTGTCCGCTCTCCAGCCCAACAGCTCGGTCACCACGTACGCGGTCCCCTCCGACCACCAGCTTGGACACGGAGGCTCCGTGTCGGACGAAGCGGCGAAAGTCAAGCGGGTCCAACAGCAGGTCCAGATGCGACTAGCGGAGCGCTCGAGCGGCTCGCTGCCCCGGACAAGCACCCATCAGTACGGCACTGCAGGTACCTGTTGAATTCATCAATGTCCTGCCTGTGCATTGCGCACATTTCACATGTTATTGACGATCGCTTTTACTTCAGCAGCATTTACTTTATTTAGCAGGTGTCTGTGCAATAAATTCAAAACAGCAACAAAGTTTACAGCAGTTTGACTGGAAACATTTTCTTCCAGAGTAAGTCAAGCGTGGTTGGGATCGGGTGAGACATGGAAAACCGTAATGTTTGCGGGCGAGGGAGGGAGAGTGAGCTTGTGGTTAAGTTGAGCTACTTCTGTGCGCAATGCGTGACCAACTGGCTTGAGGCCAACGACGTGGGGTTTGTCAAGTCACGCAAAGTGCTTCACTGATAGCCTAGGTATGAAATTATGGATGACACTTTAGTCTACGTGAGGATAGTTTTACTGCAGATACACCACAAATGATGTAGACATGTAACAGCAAATGTAAACATTTGTTATACAAGTTTACCATTAACATTCATTGGTAAAGAAAGATATGCTTCATATTTTTTCCCATCGCAGGTCGGCCAGTAACACATTCTTTTTAAGTGAAAACATCCGTGTGAATTTCTACACAGATGTGTTGATTTCTACACAGATCTGTGATGGATTATAAGGTCTGATGAGGCAATCGTGAGAGAAAGTGAAGTGGGGGTGAAGTCACTGCCTCTCCCTTGGCTCTGTCAGACAGTGTGATGGCTGCATATCTTTCTCTGCTGACTGTGCTCCAGATAGATAGATAGATAGATAGATACCTTATTGATCCCCAGGGGAAATTCAAGCAGTTAACCCTTAAAGGAGTACCGTCACACTGGTGTGACGGGAATGTTGAGAAATGAACGTTCTAAAGAATATCTGGGTTCATTGAATTCAACATAGAATTTTAGAACCTTCAATTGTTGCGGAACTTAGAACGTTCAAAAACCTACACCTTTAAGGGTTAAAGGGCCGAGGCAGTGCAGAGTCCTGTTCTTTGATCTGGGTCCAGTTTTGTGAATCAGGTGGTCAGTCAGGCCCACTGGCCACCCAGCGACACACCTGCTGATTCCCACAAATGGACTTTTGTCCTGTTGGCAACATAGTAGAGGATTTACACACACACACACAATTGCTCATGAGAGAAGTCAGTCTGGCAAAGATGTCTGCTACATTTTGTCTTTACTTGTGCCAACATTTCTACTTTTTTGGCATTATATACATGTAGTACATTGTACGTGATTTGATAAAAGATAAAAGGAATACTGAAGTATGTCTTGCCAAATTGAAGAGAGAGAGAGAGAGAGAGAGAGAGAGAGAGAGAGAGAGAGATATTGTTATCAGATGTGAAATGCCCACTGAACCACTCAGTGTTATTATAGATGGAAGTGTGACGTTCCAGGTGTAAGAATGTGCGGGAGCATGGTGCCTCAATTGACTCAATTACTATTTATTTCAACCTCTTGTGAGGTCACCAAATAGCTTTTCAGCTCATCACTAATCCAAACGTGTAGAGAGAGACCAGATGAGCTGAAATTGAGATTATAAAATAGAACATCAGCTGACTTCATGGGCCCACAGTGCAGTGGCAATGAATTAAATACTGTGATGGTGAGACATGATAATTTAAATGGGACTGTCGTATAGTCTCTGCTGGTGTATTTAACACTGAGTTAAATGCTAGGATGGTGAGACATGATAATTTACATGTGACTGTCCTGTAGTCTCTCTCTACATGTGTATTTAACACTGAGTTAAATGCTGTGATGGTGAGACGTGATAATTTACATGTGACTGCCCTGTAGTCTCTCTCTACTGGTGTATTTAACACTGAGTTAAATGCTGTGATGGTGAGACATGATAATTTACATGTGACTGTTGTGTAGTCTCTGCTGGTGTGTTCAGCACTGCTGCATATTTCAGTCTGCTGAGTGCAGTAGAGGAGAGCTGGCCTGAGAAGACTGGAGGGGGCTCTGGCCAGGTGTAATGATTATTTTTGTTTCATTCCATTTTCCAGCAATGTTGTCATTTTGTCTGGAGCCTTTGCTTTACAGTATCTGTTGATCTTTTTTGCATGCAAAGCTATGAATTGTATTTAAAATTCAACTGAATCTATGATGTTCAGGTGATGATGGGGGATGTTCAGGTGGTGATGGGGGATGTTCAGGTGGTGATGGGGGGTGTTCATGTGGTGATGGGGGATGTTCAGGTGGTAATGGGGGGTGTTCAGGTGGTGATGGGATGGGAGATGTTCAGGTGATGATGGGGGATGTTCAGGTGATGATGGGGATGTTCATGTGGTGATGGGGGATGTTCAGGTGGTGATGGGATGGGGGATGTTGAGGTGATGAAGAGCAGGCAGGAGAGAATATAACGTTACTGCTCATGGGTCAACACGCCTGCTTGAGTCTGGCTGCTTTACTCAACTATGCACTATCTCAGACACAGTCCACCACATTCATTTGTATAGCACTCTCTTTCTCCTCTCTCTCTCTGTCCTTCTTTTGCTCGTTTTTCACTGTCCTTCTTTTGCTCGTTTTTCAGTATTTTTCACTCCCTTCATCTTCCTCTCTCTCTCACCCTCTCTCTCTCTGTTTCTCTCTCGCTTTCACTTGTCAATTAAAAACTGCTTTATTGTCTTTTCTGATATAATGTTGTGAAAGTCAGTTTCCCCTCTCTCTCTTTCTCTCCTTCTCTTCTCTTCTTCTCCTCTACTCTCTCCCTCCCTCTCTCTATTCTTTCTCTATTCTCTCTTTCTTCTCTCTCTCTTCTTCTCCTACACTCTCTCTCTCTCTTTCTGTCTTTCTCTCTCCCTCTCTCTGGTCCTCCTCCTCTCTTCTCTCTGCTCAGGTAGGCCAGGTAGCTGTGTATTTATCTGTGGGGGTTAACAGTCTGTGTCTTTCGCGCGGTAATCCCTAAATGGTTATAGAGGAGCATTGTGTGTGTGTGTGTGTGTGTGTGTGTGTGTGTGTGTGTGTGTGCTAAACTCACACTGCTAGAGAGTGGCATTGTGTGATTGTGTGTGTGCTGAACACAGGAGAGCCGCAACGTCCCATGGGGCAGGGTATCACTTTTAAAACTCGACACTCTTACACACACTCACACAGGTAGCCTGCACAAACACACACACAAACACACACACACACACACACACACACACACACACACACACACACACACACACAGATGCTTACCTATACTTATACATATGCACATACACGCACAATGCACAAGCAGACCAAACACATACACACAGACACACCCCCCTCTCTCTCTTTTTCTCTCTCTCTCTCTCACACTTATAACACACACACACACACACACACACACACACACACACACACACACACACACACACACACACACACACACACACACACACATACTCACACAGACACATTGACACACAGACACCCACACTCTTGAATCAGAAATTAGGACGCATTCAATCTCGGTCTTTTGTGTGAACGTAGTATACCTGTCTCCTGTCCCTCAAGGCATACTCTGTGACCTTTGACTCACTCTGTTGTCATGGCGATGAATGCTGCCAGCCGCCATTTACATGTGAATGGGCCGGGTGCTTTCCTCCGTAATGGTGTATATCTCGGCCTGGACAACCTGTTTATTTGGACCGGGCATTCGTAGGACCCTGGGAAGACATTAAGCCAAAGTTGAATACTGGTTGCTCTGGTTGCCAAATGGACAGGGGCACATTATCGCTGATGAAAGCGAAACTGATCAGTGACCTTAATGTTATGGGGAAATGTAGCCAAAAGACGAGAGCTCTGCGATAGCGCATTAAGCTGATGTCCTCTTCAGCTGTGTTTTACACTCATTTTAACATATCAAGTATCAGTATCAAGTATCAATAGACAAAATGGTGTTAAAGAGTTGAAATTATATAAAAATAGGACAAATAATAAGAAAGAAAATAATAAGATGTCTGGCTGTGGAATCATCCTCATGGCTGTGTGTGAATGCTGGAGTTGATCTGAAGGATTTATAGCTACAAGGGACTGTAAATCTCTCCTATAATATGATTACACAGCATGGTTTCTGTCTCCAGAGTGAGGACAAATAAACATTTTAGAATTCTGTGTAAAAGGTTAGGAAGTTAATTATGGGCCTCAGGCATCATTGAGCTCACTGCAGTTTTAGAGCTTAAGGTAGAGTTTGAGAAATGCTGGGCATTTAACCTCTGAACCCTTACACACAGACACACACACACACACACACACACACACACACACACACACACACACACACACACACACACCGGTTGGTGCCTTGAGCTATGTAGTCTTTTGTGCAGCTGTAAGTGTGTCCGCATTATCTCTCAATCAGCAGGGCAGGGGGGGGGGGGGGGCTGAGCTGGTAAATTCCTATGGGACACTTCATCAGTACACAGCCCCAGCCCAGCCCTGTCCATTCACCTGCCTGCTCCGCCACGTCATCAACCAGCACTAGTGACACCACTCTCCAATCAGCAGGGACATAGCATCACTTTGACCCTCATTTGGCCCTAGTCTGGCCTTGAGGATGTTCTGATGTGGCCCTTAGGAGCCCTGAGGATGTTCTGATGTGGCCCTGATCTGACCCTGATCTGGTGCACATCCAGCTGTTGATGATTAGCAGTTTTGCTATTTTTCCTCCAGTGGAATCCAGCTCACTTCTGCTTCTGATCCGGCTGGTATGCAGTGGTCAGCCATGTCAGTGAGTCGCAGTCTTGTGATTATTCATTAATCCCGTGATGAATCTGAAGCAGACCGACCAGCAGGTCTGAAGTTCACTGTGCTTCTCTCACAGCATGATGTGTGATCCCTTCCGTGGTTACACAGCCGGTGACTTATCAGAGATTCAGCTGCTATTTTAGACCACAGAGACAACGTGTGGAGTATATCTCTGACAGCCTCTTTAAGGGAGACACCACACACACACACACACACACACACACACACACACACACACACACACACACACACACACACACACAAACATCGGCACTCTTATTCACTCAGTCACTTAGAAAGACAAACGCACACACACACACACACACACACACACACACACACACACACACACACACACACACACATACAAACACACACACACACGCAGCTCCAAATGTTACAGAGATATGAGTGTTGGCCTACAGACTAGACTCCAGCATCATCCTGAATCACTGATTAGTGGTTCCATTATAGTTCTGTCTGGTTCCTTCCAGTTTTCCCCGGTTCTCTCTAGTTCCCACGCTGGTTCTCGACTGGAAAGTGAGATTTTATTTGACCAATAATGTGATGTTCCAGACCTGCTGGGTTATGTAACGTTAGCCAGCTGGTGCGATAACTGTGTGGTATGTACATTAAGCCTCCCTTCCACTGCCTTAAAAGACACGCATGCTAGTTGGAAATGTTGCTAGTAGGCTTTATCTCTCTTGCTCTCTCACTCGGCTCCCAGTCCAAGGTGCTGCAAGTGGCGGGTTCAAGTTCAGGCAGGTGCAGGGCTGAGTCGAGTGGTCGGACACACACAACACAGTTACATGAGGTCATTCATACCGATTGTGCTGAATTTCTTTTGAGTCAGGAGGGGTCAGGAGGTCATGGAGCCGTACGAGGAGAGAGATCTCAGAATGAAAGTAATATGGACCCTTTCAAGAGAGTTCCATTATCAGCATCATAGTTGGCCCCACAAGACTTCCTTTTTAACATTCCATATGTTATCTTAATGCAGAGGAAGTAGATTGGGGCCCAAATAGAACGTTCAAGCATTGTTTTTGTTTTTATTGTTGAAAGGGTCTATTGCATCACCTCCACAGACACATCATAGTACGTCACCGCAATACCTCCATTGACACACACTCCATTAAACTGACAGTTCTCTGTAGGAGTTCTGATGCATAGACTTTCACTTTGTGGCTGTACTTCTGTTCATCTGTTCTGTTTATCGTCAGGATTATCAATCTATGTGGTCAGACTAGCCCTTATCTGACCCTGGGCTGACCCTGAGTGGGTGTGGATCAGTCATTATTAGCCTCTGTGAGGCCTCTACAGTCATATTATTACAGCAGTTGTAACTTGCTAACATGCTAAGTATACATAATAATTACATTTTTTCAAGAACAGATTTTATAATTACATTTTTATTTATTCACTTGGCTGATGCTTTAATCCAAAATGAGAAACAACATTGAAGTGACTTTGAAGTGCAATTTTGAGACCTTAGATATAGATCTGATGTGTTGCTTAATCTTTTCTGTGGAAGGAATGGTGAAAGAGCTGTGGTCTTCCTTTCCCACAACACCAGATTTTTGAGGACGAACTCCAACTCAGCGGTCATTCTTTCCTCAAGTCCGTTCCCTTAGTCTGTTTACTCAAACCTTCGACATCCCAGTTTGAATAGTTTAGGGTATCATCTGAGACACTGGCCTGAATGTCATTCACACCAAGGGATGGATTCCTGTTTCAATAATTGCTCTAAGATAAAAAAAAAAATTCTGGATAAGCCCACACAGTGAGATGGAATATGTTAAAGTTAAAGCTGACTGATATTTAGACACTTTTATCTAAAGTGACACATACTCGCAACGGCAGGAATCAAACCCGGGTCGACTGATTGTCAGTTGATGATGTCACGGCTGCATGCCATTGGTTTGTAATATTAGTATCTTCAAGAGTCCTCATTAGTATGTGTTTTCCACACTCTAAATAAACATCATAAAAATATTCTCTAGCTCTCACCGTATGTATTCTCATCTACTTCAAATCTGTCAGTTTAACCTACAACATTTCTTTTACAATAACTAGTAAGCCACTGATCCGGGGTTGACAGCTTTTCTGAGTGCTCCAGTGAGATTTAGCATCTTGAGACTTGCGAGATGATAAAAGCCAAAGAGAAACCCAGAGAGCGTCATGGTTAGGCTACTTAACCATAGAAGCACAAGTCCCTTCCCAGGAGCGGCTTTGTCTGAGGGTGAATACCATAGAAATCCAGGGTTTCTGGAACAAAGCTGCTTTCATGTTGAGAGAATGAGGCTGCTCTGTTAAACAGGGTTGAGTCAGCACACCCAGAGAGGCTGTGGCCTGGGACCCAATGTGCCCTGACCACTGAATTAATAACGGAGCAGATCCCCATAAGCTCGCACTAGTTCCGGTTCTGGTTCTGACTGAAGCCCACCATGCACTGGCACTGATGTGAGTGTGGCGAACTCCACTAGTGCCAACGTTTGTTAGATTCTGACTTAGATTCAATTGATGTTCTATTATTACACATCAACAACGAACCCCTTCTCCACCACCTATTTCAATTATGATTCCAGTCTGTTCTTGTTGGTCTCACTTCACTTCAAATCCATTGTTTATCAAATACTTGTATGTTGTATAATATGTTCACAGATCAGATTATATACTTCCACCAGCGTCGTATTCATACATGTATGTCATTTAGTG
>NC_055976.1:19860221-19867721 GCF_018492685.1 Alosa sapidissima | reverse complement strand
CACACACACACACGCATGCACACTTACACGCACACACGCACACACGCACGCACACACACACACACACACACACACACAGACACAAACACAAACACGCACACACACACACACATGCACTGATAATAAATTCACACAAACGCACATAGACAGCAACACACACATACAGTATACATACAAGTGCACACTTAAGCTCATCCAGGAATTAATATGCTCAAATACACACACACACACACACACACACACACACACACACACACACACACACACACACACACACACACACACACACACAGATAACAAATGCACTTACACACATACACACCATCACTGACGTGTTCCCTGAAGGAATGTTTATGATTAAAACCACATTGGTTCATGGGACTCTCACTGGTCTTTTCAGGTGTAAATAACAAGCTTGCCCTTCCTTCGGTTCTATATCATCTCAGTCTCTGCCCAGATAGAAATGACCTCTGACACTGACATAAATGACCTCTGTGCCCCCCCCCAACTTCAATGCCCCCCACCCAGTGGCACGTATCTCTACAGTTGGGCTGTTTTGCTGTAGCATCTTGGTGATAGAGATGTTATTACTCTGGTTTGTGACCAGAACCCACTAAGCACTTTCTCTCTCTGTCTCTCTCTTTCTCTGTCTCTCTCTCTCATTCTCTCTCTCTCTCAATGAGCAAATCCCCAGCAATGCCATTTGTGAGGGTGACGGACATTTTGACCGTAAATAACACAGAAGCTCAAATGGGCAGTGTGTGTGTGTGTGTGAGGAGTGTGTGTGTGTGTGTGTGTGTGTGTGTGTGTGTGTGTGTGTGTGTGTGTGAGAGAGAGAGAGAGAGAGAGAGGAGTGTGGGTCTCAGGTTCTGACATAGACACATAGTTTACGGAGGACTTCCACCACAGCTCAGCGTTTGGCCGAGGCTAGCCAGAGGGTGTGTGGAGTGCACGAGTGGAGATGTGGGTTTTGGGTATTTATATGCCGGCATTTGTAGACCAGGCGGGAAAGTCCACAATGCGTCGGTGGTGACACAGTTTGGTGGTCGCACCCCGTCGGCACAACCATGCGGTATTTCACTAGACTCCGTCACGGCCCAGTTTAGAAGGTGAAGGGCAGCACACACACACACACACACACACACACACACACACACACACACACAGAGAAACATACACATACACACACACACACACACACACATTCCCCATGCATGAGCTCAGCTGATTATCGACACAGGGAGGGGCCACAGTGTCTGTCTGCGTTCACTGCTGAGTGTAGCATGGGGAGTAGGGTTAGCTTACTGTGGGAGGCAGAGCCTCAAATCTGACCCAGATCCAATATGAGCTAATATCCTCAAAGGAGTTCATCAGTGATGTATTCAAAATACTAAACAAAGGCAAATGTTCCTGAACATTTTTTTAATTTGCTGAAAATACAGTTAAAGAACATTTCAAATGAATGTTGCAAACACAAACAAATGGTCTCAGGACATTGTTCTCAGTGAGCAAACCCTAGGCTTTCAATTTAAAATGGAACTATTTTGAATGTTTACACAATAACATTAATTTACATGTACATCAATTAATTTAGCAAACACTTTTATCCAAAGTGACTTACAAATTTAAGTTTGATCTGGTCATGATACAACACCCAACACGACCTTTGGACCTGTCCCCTCTCCCCTGTCCACAAGTTAAGCAGTTTAGCAAGTGGCTAGTGCATAGACTCGATTCAGCTCAAATCAGGTCTGAATGTGGTGGGTCAAAGCTAGATCCACTGTCCACACATAAGGCTAGCTAATAAGGGAGATGGACTTCAGAGACACTATGGACCTCTGAGAGACTTCATCATGCTCATCATGAGGAGACTGGACAGTGGGTAGCCATGGATTGAATTCCACTCTGACTTGACCCTGCACTGGTCCACACGGTGTGGGTTTGGTCCAGCTCTGCTGCCCCATTCACAGCACATCCTGCTGGACAGCAACATAGAGCAGGAGACAGAGACTGTGTCTCAAATCGCGTACTTCTGCACTTACAATACCTAATTTGAGTGTATGAGGGTGTTCACACTGAAAATTCCAACGACACGAAGGGCGCTGCAAGTTCCCGGATGGTGCACTCATAACGGTCAAAAAGCTGAGTGTGCAACGCTGGACACTTTTCGCCCTTAACGGACGCCATCTTGGCCAAATAGCGGAAGGGGAGGGAGCGTTTTCAAACTCGTGGTAATCGCGGTTGAGAAAGCTGAAGCAGCAGCAGTGGAAAACAGACTTTACGGAGGTACAAGCAAGTTATAACATAAACGGTTCATGTTTTGACACAGTATGACCATGTCACTGTCGAATTGAGGACGCCAATAAAGTTATATTAAAATGTTTGCGATCGTCATTTCCGTGAAGTGCACGGAGTTAGTGTTTGATATGAGACAATACTATTTTGTTAAAATTTGCGCACTCCGCCAGTAAGCACACAGTGCACATAGTGTACTACACAAAAGTGTACTCACATAAGTACACCAATTGAGACAGACTCAGAGACTTTAATGCAGCTGGCAGCAGAGACCCTGCTTAAGTGCAGCAAGCAACAGGGAGGATTCAACAGGCATGACAATTGGAGGTCTGATCTGATGGCTGAGACTACACAGCAACTTAGATAGAAGATGTCAGTCTACTGGTCTCTCCGGTCTGTCCCTGGTCAACGGTGTGTCAAAACTTGATCCATTCCCTTGCTTATGAGCTCATCTTATGAGGTACACAAAGACAGACTGTGGACCGAGCCTCTAAGCCAGAACTGTAGCCAGCTGCAACTCGATAGCAGCTGACCTTTGACCCCATACTGCCCTCATCCGGCCCAGATCTGGGCTGGCTCTGGCCCGATGCAGTTTGGTTCAGTCGAGGATGGAAGGGTTCTGAGTGGGTGGAGGTAAGCTTGCCAAAAGCCTTTCAGTGGACAGTGGGAAACCTGTTTGTGCCTCCAGAGTGATGAAAATGTAAGTGACCACAGAGCTTTGTTTAGAGGAGATGACTGGCTCCTCATGTTGGGGCAGTCATATTGTTCTTTGTCCTTTGCGGAAAGCTGCACTCAAAGCCAAAACAAACTGGGAGCTCAGTCATATTAAGACTGCACTTCACACAGAACAGGAAGTGATTGAGACAGATAGGAGAGAGAGAGAGAGAGAGAGACTGACACATCTCTGGCCAGGAAAAGAGTGTTTCTCAACTTTCTCACTCAGAGCTGTTCTACTCCCACTTCCTTTCCTCCCCCATTCTTTCTTCACCCACACTGACCCCTCATAGTGCTCACTGCTCTCCCCTGTGTACTGTAATCACACTGACCCCTCATAGTGCTCACTGCACTCCCCCATGGAATGCCCTCTGTTCTGTTCTGTTCTCTTTTGCTCATTTCTTTTACTCACTATACTTACTTATTTTCACATCTTCACCCTTATCTGCCTTTCACTTTCTTTCTTATTTTCTTATTCATTCTTTTTTTTCTCTCTCTCTTTTTTGTCTCTCTTTCTCTTTCTCTTCTGTCTCATTCCACTCCTTTTCTCTCTACTTGTTTATTTTTCACTCTCACTCAGTGCCTGTTGTCTCTGTGTGTTGTGTGGGGAATGGTCAACTCCACTTCCGTTTCCCACTGTGGTCAAGTCTTTCTCCTGACAGAGACGTTTAGTCTCTGTGAGAGTAATCCATTAGCCTGGCTAGTGCCACCACTTCTCAATGAGACGTGGTCTGGGAACCAAACGTTCATTTTCTCGTATTTGAAAAAAATGCCCAGATCCGTTTATTGGGTGCCACGGATGTCTATCAAATGTGTCTGTACATAGCTCATCATCGTCTTGCTTTCCCACCTGTTCTGTGATTGGTTCCCTATCTCAGGCGAAAATTTGCTCCATGGTCTCCAGGCTGCCTTAGCAGTGTGAATCAAATCGCGCGCAAGGCAGCATGGGAACACCCAGGCTAGTAATCCATAGCGAAAGGCGAGAGCGATCACCTTATCTGCTCCCAGACCCAATTCTCTGGCCACTTCACTCAGTGATATGGAGGTTATCAGTTCACAGAGCACATACTCACATACTTGGCTCCAGTGGTTGCCTCTCACTAAAGAGATTTAGGGTGCAGTATGCAATTTTAATCCCATACACTTTGTCAAATTCAGCAAATTGTTCCTCATGGGCATCGTGCTGTTTGTTCAATGTTTATGCTCAAATAAACAATCCTGACTCTGTAAATGAGAAACAAACATAGTGGCCATAAACAATCCCAACCAATCAACACAGTGCATCAGGAACACACAATGACCACAAATATCAACAGCATATTTTAGTCCTGAAGCAAATCAGATGTAAGCATCAGATGTAAGATTCTTTACATAAACATGAAATAAATCTCTCCCGCATCTCTCTCTTGCTCTTCTCTCTGTCTCTCATCCCATCCCTCTCTGTCTCTCATCCCTCTCTCTCTCTCTCTTCTTCTCTCCTCAGGTTGCCCGAGTGTCCCAGTATTCCGGCGGTGGCGGCGGCTTCTCCTCGCGCTCGGCGGTGGAGATCGGCACCCACCGGCGCATGAGTACGGGCGCTCCACTGGTGGCCCCCGGCCAGCGCCCCGCGTACCACTTCCACGACGACACGCTGGTGGGCAGCAGCGGCGGCGGCGGCGGCGGCGGCTACCACACGGCCAGCCACGCACACTACCAACAGCAGCAGCAGCAGCAGCAGCAGCAGTCCCGCGTGGTCAGCCGCGCGGCCGAGACGCAGCAGCAGGAGGTCACGACCCTGCGCCAGCCGTCGCCCGTGCCCAGCTGGGCGGCCAGAGAGGGGCTCACTTCGGAGCGCTACGTCTACTACAGCGGCGCCGGCGGGGGTGGTGTGGGCGTGGGTACGCTACCCAATCCCGCGCCCATGCAGCGCACCCTGAGCGGGACGTTGGCGCGCGGTGGGTGGAGGGAGCCGGAACTCATCCACCAGTACTCCTTCAAAGGCCCCGCCCAGAGGACGCTCAGCCGCTTCAGCAACTACCGCCACCAGCACCACCAGCAGCACCAGCAGCAGCAGCAGCAGCAACAGTTCCAGCAGCAGCAGCAGATGAATCGTGGCACGCTGCAGTACCAGCAGGTGGCCAGCGGGGGCGGCAGCGTGCACGGGCAGAGCACGATAAGGCGTGCGGGGTCTCTGCACAGTCTGCGGAGCGTGGGGAAAGGTGGAGACATCCTGGACGGAGATGCATGTGGAGGCAGCGACGCCCTTGGAGGGTGAGACATTACACACACACACACACACACATACACACACACACACAGTGTTAGCAAACACACCAATGCCAACGACTGTACCAGAGCTAAACTTTCACCTTTGACCTCTCATCAATCAGAGAGGTGAAACTGATCACGGATAGAAAGTATGTTGATGGGTGGTGACCACTGGCAATTTCACTGGTCCTTCAACAAAACTGAGACTAACAGATATAACTAAATGAACCTTTAAAGCCAAGAAGCAGCTCTCTCCCTCCAATCCGTAACAGAAAAATGTGCTATCCTATCAGTCGATAGGATTGAGATGCGATTAAAATCAGTGTAACTGAGTGACTTGCTAGCGCAAATGTAGGAATGCGGCAGTTGTCTCATACTGATGTGATCGACTTCTTTGTCTTGTACATCCCTGATGAAGCTCTTTTACAGAAGCCTGGCTTACCACAGTAAGTTTCCAGCGTGATTGATACTATTTTTTCGTCACTGAACCAGTAGTGTTATGGTGAAGGTCCTCTCAGAGACAGCAGTGTTCCCCAGTCACTCAGCTCCAAGTTGTTGACAGTCATCGTAAGCACTAAATTATTGTTGTTTTCCTCCAACGGAGGCATTCCTGTCGTCTTGGGGAAGGCTTGCATAGTTCTGCAGTGGCAAGAGAAATGCAATGAAAATTCTTCACAAACCGAGGGGCTGAGACAATTATGTGCATAACACCCATTTGTGTTAAACCACTACTGCTGCTAAACAAATCAAATGAAATGCAACGGCAAGAGTGTGTATTTTCATTCTCACACTTGAGACAAGTTAGGTGAGGGAAACACATTTGGACGAGAGTCGTTTCAGTTTCTTTCAATGTCATTTCTGACGGGTATGAATGTTCCTAGAATGGATGTTAGGGAATTCTTTATCTGAACGCTTAATGATCCATGGTGAGTAGCTTCTGTGGGTGTTTGGTTAACTGGATTGAGAGTGTGTCATAAGTGGACTGTAGCATGTTCCAGTAAGATGTCCTCATGTGACCCTTCTCTGGTCTTGCTCTGGTCCTCATGTTGTGTGGGTGCTGGTTAGTGATTAATCAGTTAGCCCTGACCATCTCATAGCTTGGTTTGTATCACTTTATAGATATTCATAGATGTGTGTTCATGGTTGTTGTCATTTTATGTATCAAGACGGTATGTTTGTGTGTGTGTGTGTGTGTGTGTGTCCGCATGTCTGTTCGTAGAGGACTTGATGTACTGTATATGTTACATAGGTTATGTATAAATGTATAAATCTCGGATTTTGTGCGCTTTCTTGACAGCATGCAGAACTTGGACATGCCGACAGCCGTCAGTTACCTTGGCAACTCGGACGTTGCCATGCAGATGCTGGGAGCTGCCTACATTCAGCATCAGTGTTACCATAGCACTGACGCCAAGAGCCAGGTAACCAAAGCGAGGGATCAGCTTATGATGCCGCGCCTGATAAGAGCTATGACTGACATATGGAGACACAGTGAGACCACAGGCTGAACTAAGAAACTTAGCAAACTAGTATTATGCCTAGTAGTTTTATGCATATGTACAGTAGGTGTATTTATAAAATAATAAACAAACTGTAATATAACTAATGAGCAGATGTTGGGTGCTGTTTGTGATTGAAATTTGATTACAATAAAAGAGAAAATCAAATTAATCCTAAAATAAAAATGAAGCAAGACGTAGTCACAGGTTGTCTGAGGTGAGGTCATGAACTCACTCTCACACTCTGACACACACACCCAGCCACCCAGACATACTACATAATCCGCCCAGGTCTAGTAACACCTTTTGGTCGGATAATAGTGTTATCTGTGAACCAGCAGCCACTGTTAATCATGAAGCTTATCAAACAGAATGAGTAAAGATATTATGAGCTGAAGTGATGTGGGCCAAACTAGACATTTCTCAGGAATCTGACGTGTGTCTGTGTGTGTATGTGTGTGTGTGTGTGTGTGTGTGTGATTCCAGCTTCTCTTGTGCAACGCCTATGTCCTTCCTCACTAAGAGCTTTGTGCTTTACTGAGACTAGACTAGCGTGGCAATGGCACTTGTTACTGTGGACACTAAAGGCACACAAATGTCCTGTGTCTGTGTAATTTATGTGTTAGTTTTGGAACAGTAAATATTGGATGTCATTATGACAGCTTCTTTCCGATCAGCCCCAATCAGGGAGTTTACTTCCAGTTCTGGGTTTCATATGGAACGTATTGGAGTATAGTTATCAACA